>NC_048431.1:20871220-21114656 GCF_004353265.1 Vitis riparia | reverse complement strand
CAATTGAAAAATTAGGTGAGAAAGAAGGGTGCAATTCAAGTTCTTAGCTTTGATCTATTCACGCATTTCAAAAGCTTGCACTATTAGTTCCTGTCGATACTTCACAGATCAAGGGCACAACTCCTCTATATGTTAAGTTTATCACATCAATATTCTTATTTTCTACACAATCTGAATATCTTTTCCTCTAAAATCTATTGCAAACTTCTAAAATCTTAGATAATGAATGCCCAAAAATCAATTCTCACCTCAATGACATCTGTGGTAGAAAGTGCAGATCTCACATTGTTATTTTCCTGCACATTCAGCCCATGAAAATTCAGCTAATAAAGTGGCCGAGAAACTCTCCACCATACTTGTGTAGATAAGATTCTAGCTAGGTTTTGGTAAACTACAAAACCAAACATCATAAAAAGCTGTAAATATAAAATAAAGATTATAGGAGCATTACAACAAGTTTGTAGCCATATCTGAACTCTTTAGCTGACCGCAATACACGATACTGCCTAAACGCTGTCTTCTGTATCTCCTTCTCATCCTGTTTAAATTATATTACAGCCTGTCAGTAATGCATGAGAATTAGATTAACAATGACGCGGGTAATATAAATGACAACACAAGATTCATAGTTGGTTTGACCGAAGACAGAACACATTGTTTGATTCACACTTAAAACATCACAAGGAAATTCCCTCTTAATCAAGGATAGCCAACATGCCTAACATGGCCAGAAATCCATACACATGAAATATGAAGATAAAACATTAAACTAAGGGTTTGTTTGTGCAAAATCAATCATTTCACAGACAAAACAATACAATAAAAGTGGCTTCAAGCAGAGACAACTATAGCAACAAGTGTACCTCTCTTCAAACTGGTCAGAAATGCTTCCACCCATTTGCCAACACATCCATCTCAACATCCTCGTTCAACATGAGCAAGTATTTTCTTGAATGTTGAATATTTAGTAATTACCACCATGGGGCATGAATGGCCTTATTGATCTTATAAAGTTTCATGTTCAACTTTGATAGGCATGAATCTCAAGTGGAACTCTAAAAGCTCTTCTCAACAGCACTTATTTGAGTGTAATTTTAGGAGGCATTATGTTCAATTTTCTTATGACAAGCAAACTCACATAATGAAAATGGTGGCTTTTAGGCATTTGTTGGTCATCAATTAATGGCTTCCTCTATACCATTCCTAGCTTCACCAAAATTAAATTCCTTCTATTGATTCGTTTCAGTTGAACCATAGACCATAACCTATGTATTCTAAATCAAATGAGGCTCAATTACTGGAAACTAGTAGAGAAAAGGATCTCATACCCATCAACACACACACTCACTATTCCACCCCAACCCCACCTCCACTGCCACCCTCAACCCATCCAATAGAGCAAAACAAAAACAAAAGCCAACCCTAGTGAAGGCAGGATGCAATCACAGGTTTCATTTAGAACCATTAGAGATTCTACCAGCAGGCTAGCTGACACCTCTGATCAACAAGGATAGCTGTGCAAATATTTACTCATAGTTTTAAAAGGCGCAAGGCACGCCTAAGGTGCAAAAGTCTCTTATAGTTTAAGTGCAAGGCACATCACAAGGCACACACCTAAATGAACTGAAATGTAACTTAGGATGAACATCAATTTTGTAAAATATGATTCAAAATCTAATCCAATTAATAAAAAATTTAAGATTCAAAACATTTAAAAGAACCATTCAATAAAAAAAAGTAATGAAATTATATAAATTTCAACATATAATTAGAAATTTCAAGACTAAAAATGTTTAAAAAGGAAGAGTAAAGCTGACAAGGTGCGCCTTTTCAATAAGGTGAATGTCTTGGCAAGCAAAGCACTATAACTAAGGAGTGGTTGTGCCTTGAGCCGAGGCGCACTTAGTGGTTGTGCCTTGAGCCTAGCCGCACTTAAAGCACGCCTTTTAAAACTATGTATTTACTCAGATCACATGGTAAGGACAGAGCATTTTTCTCTTGATTTTTCAAGTCTCAACATCAGAAGCATGCATAAAATCCAAATAAACAAGCAGGGTGAAAATATAAACACCCTAGAATTAACTTGCATAACCATTCACCCTGTATTGACATAATTGATGTGTTTTTCTCCTTCTCATTACCATTCTAATTCCTTAAAAATCCAAAAAGAGAAAAAGGAAGCATAAGAGGAAAGAAGCAACATAAACCCCCATCCTTTAGAATCACATAACAAAACAATTGATACAGGAACCAACCAAAACAAAGATGACTCATTAACACATTCGTAACACATAAATTTCTTTGATACAACAGCCGGTTATAAATCTAACATACTATATCTCAGTCAAAACAAAACTTTTCTGTAGATAACTTTTCTTTTTATAAGTAAACGAGCAAATATATTAAAAGCACATGGAAGAGGCGAACTTACTTTGTAGATAACTGCAGCAAGATTTCTTGCAATTGTGTCTTTGTAGATATATTTTCCCAGAAAATTATCTTTTGCTGCAACCATGATTTTTGCGGTAGTTCCCCCAGTTATCAGACTCAGTGGGTACCAAAGATAAACCTGCCCAAGCACCACAAGACAGAGAAGCAAGTATTATGATAATCTATTGCATTTCAATTTCAAGAACCTATTAATCAAATGCACTCCAAGAACATAATTATGCAAACTATCAAAAAGAACGAGCGATGCACTGTTTGGTTGCCGAGAAATTGTGGGGAAAAGGATACTTTACTGTAAAAAAGTTTCATTACTCATCAATCAAAATTACTCCAGGAACAGAATTATGCATATCCATCAACTAAAACAATAAATGGTTGGTTGGTTGCTGAAAAATCGTGGGAAAAAAAAAAAAAAGCAAACAAATCGACATTTGAATCACAATTAATTCCATTTTGGCTTGCTATTCAAGCCCCCATCAGCTCAAACAAGCAATTCGCAGCTAGGTCGCTCACGAGCTATGGAAAAAGCAAAGAAATCAGTTCCCATTTTGGCTTGGCTGAGTAGGAAACAAAACACACACAAACACAGAGTAAATCCTTTTCAGAGTAAACCCAGAAAAGGGGTTGTACAAACATTGGCCATGCGGATGAAGATGACGAATTTGGGGTTGCCATCGTCCTCAATCTTGGGCAACGGTGGAGGCTGACGCTGGAACTGACGCCCTTGCATGCCCCTTTTCCCCTTGGCCTCCACCACTAACGCCCTCTTCTTCTGGGACTTCGGTACGGTTCGAGTAGAGAAAATCGAGTGCTTAATGAACCCATCTTCACTTGCTCTAGAATTCGACAAGGGTGTTCGAACCAGCGCTGCGTTCAGAGACAAACCCACCACCTCCATTACCTTCCTCTGGGTTCAGTGCGCGTCGTGTACTTTGAAGTGGAAGGTGGGTGAGGACTGAGGAGCCATCTCATCAAAAGCGTATGTATTTTTTCTTATCCATACGCCCACAATTCTTCTTTCTACCTTTTGGGATTATCCACCATACACTTGGCACCAGTATGTTGGCACTGCAATGAAGTTTTGTATGGTGAACAATGATTTTAAGGAAAATAGTTGTTTGATAATTTGTTTCTTTAGGTAAAACTATTGGGTCATTTTACAATATTACAATATTCCAAAATTCTAAGACTTCGATTTGATGCTATAGAGCTTGCAATCTCAACTTTTTGTAAGTGTATATAAATAAAGGAATATTTGGTTAAAAATGATGAAATAATCTCAAAATCGAAAATCTAATTCATCTTATCTTTTTTTTAGAAAAGTAACTCATTTCTGACATAAATGTCATTTTCTATTTCAAGTATTTACATGTAGGTTTTAAAAAAAAAATTGTTATTTTTACAAGAATATAATGAGGACATTTTTATCCGAATGATGCAAAAAAAAAAGGGTGAAATGTCAAATTTCAAAAATTGGGTTTTAAGAGACCTTTTAATCAAATAATCCATAAATAAATGTGCATATATTTAAATGTTGAACCAATAACAAATCTAGACCATTAGATTAAGGTCCATATATGCGTTACAAGTTGCCTCCCTTGAATGAAATTGCTGGCTCCGCCACTGTTTGGGAGTGCTTATTTTGGTAGCATCATGTAACAACCAATTGATTGTTGTTGAGAATATGGATATATATTTTTTATGAAATTCAACATTTGTATCAATCAAGATATTCATATTCTCCTCAAGACAACATTTATCTGAGACTACACTCATCCCTGGTTCTTTGTCTTTTCAAGGACCTACATGCCTAGCAAATCTATCATCAGCAGCACCAAACAAGCAATTGGATGAGATTGAAGCTTGTAACTATTATTTAGCTCAAAAGCTTAGATTTATATGTTAGCAATTTTTACAATAGCACTGATTGCTTCACTACATGTTCTTGAGAATTATTGAAACAAGGATCCTTGAGCTCAACATGCCCACCATACTCTTTTCTCTTTATTTCAGAAGTCTGACCTTATAGACACTTCGGTCTTCTTATTCTCCATGGATCACACTAGTTTTTGTGACAGTGAAGCTGCAATGGTCTGATGATCAGCTTTATTTGGGCAAGCTCGTGATCTGATTTAGGAGCATTTCCAGCAAGAAGCTGCAATGATGGGCTTAGACTTCCATCCAAGAACCAAGCACCCCTTCTCGTCCACAATGGTGTAACCGTCACAAAGCTTAACCTTCTCTAGCCACTGCTTGGCCTCTGTTATCATCTTCATAGGCGATGATTGAAACCCGGCACGGCTCATCCTTCTGCGCCACTGGTCAAGCCTTTGGTGCCTTTCCACTCTAGCTGACCCCTCACAGCTTATTATGTTCTTAATCTCCTCTGCAAAATAGAACTGCTCCATCTTGGCTCTCCTCGTGTCATACTTAGGCAGCATTGCATCTAGTGAATCAAAGATAGCTGAATAATAATGCAATGCCTCCATGAACCTCCCCAGAAAGAAGGGCCCATTGTGGCTTGCGTCCTGCTCAACTAGAACCACAGCCTTTGGTGATAGCTCGCGTATTTTCTGTAGAACCGAATTTAAGGCCCCTCGGCTTTCTTTCACTACACAATGCAACTGAAGGATGCTATTGACAACAACAGCCTCCCCTTCAAGGAGATTGATATCTTCAGGTTGAAGGTTCTCTAAGTTGCTTTCCACCATTGAGAATTGGAAGTTCATTCCCAAGCTTTCTGCATAGACCTCTAGCTCATCAATGATGTCTTTGAGGCATTCAGCAGCGGTTCCAACACCAGTTATTTGGAGGCTGCTAGGTGGCTTGCCTGCCCGGTTGGCTAGGCTGTGCATTAGGCTGCGCCATTGCTGGCCCTGGGGTGAACCTAGGTTCATGCCCAAATCCACAACATGGACTGAACTCTCTCCCTCAAAGGCTTCCAATATTGATGCATTGGCTGCCAAGTGACCGAATTGAATTTGCGGACAAATCTCAAAGAAAAGGCGGAAGGCCTCTTCCTTTTCTGGGGTAACATCCATTGTTTTTACTGTGCAGCCCCCAACTCCAACTGCCCCAAGTGACTGAATCAGAGAGAGACGGTCTGAGAGTCCTTGGACAAAGCAGGAAGCAACTCGCTGAAATGATGTTCCAAAGACAAGGGCATTAGCCCGAAGCTCAGATAGTAATGCAGAGGCATGTGATTTGTCTCGGAAGGCCACAACCTTGGCACAGGTGATGAGCTGATGGACTAGTTTCATCCCATCATCGCTCCCTTCTTTCAGGACTGCGTCCACCCCACCCCCCAACATGGCTGCAGCATCTACTTCTATTGCCTCAACTGCAAGGTACCTCTGAGCATTGCCCCATATATGATCCTGATACTGGAGTCCCAGCAGGCTATTCAAGCTATTTGTTCTCCCATTGCAACCATCATCATAAAGACTGCTATAGCTATTACTCCTGATGGATTGATCAGTGCCTAGTCCCCGCTTTAGCCTCTTATGGTTTCTAGTTGCATCTGAGAAGGGAATGAACCAGGTGGAAGAAATGTCCATCAATGTGGCAAGGTAAGGGAAGGGACAGCCAGCCATGGCCGATAGACTGAGACTAAGAGCACTCGCCTCATTTCTCCTCTCACCATTGTGGAACTCAGTTGGCAGATAGAGGTCATGAGCCATCTGATTTTCAGTTGTATCAAAGTACATGCAATGAAGGACACCCATTGACTCTGCAAGGAGATTTATCTTGTTCAGGTGAAGATTCCAAGACCGAAATATTAATTTAAAAAAAAAATATATATATATATATATATATCTTAGCAAAGGAGGCAAAAAGAAATGGGTTGAAAGTTCTCTTGCTACAAGAGCAATGTTGTGCATAGAGCAATCACAGATATGCCTTGCCATCTTCGTGGAATCCCTAAGATTTCAGAATTTAATAACATTTCCCATGTTCCCTTCAGCTTAGGACACTACTTTTAACTATACATGACTGTCATTTTCTAAATTACGGTAAGCATCTCTTGTTTTGCTTTGTTTTTGTTTCCTTTCAACTGAGCACACCAGGACATGAAACGACAGAGCACACCAGGACATGAAACGACACTATTTCTTGTGTGACTTGTTGGGTTCCAAGGGAAGGCAATTTTGTCCTTGCAATGTAGTAAGTGTGGCTTTCCATGGTATTCAGAAGCTGTTGATATAGGTGCACAGTGCATCAACATACAAATCCATGTACATAGTGCACAGAGCAGCCAATATAGGGTTACTGACATCTAAATAACATTATGTATGTTCTGCCATGGAGAATCAGGGTACAGAGGGATTACAAATTGTTCGTAAAAGTATACTCCTTCAACATGGACATAAAGAACATGACTAAAAGAATAAATGAACGTTCACACAGATCATAATAATTGCACCCTCGTAAAAAGAAATTGCTTATCTTTACAGTAATGACAAGAGAAAACCAAAGAAAATTGAACAGCCTGATGCTATACTACAAGCTTTTGATATAAACAAGTAAACTACTCTCTCATTTTAAAATTCATCCCACTGAAAGGGATACTATGCAAAGCTCTACTTACATCAGCTAACCGCTCCTATAGGTGTTTAACCATATTCCTTTCCTTCTACGAATACTCTTATTCCCCTTTTTGTCAGCATAGTCAATAAGAAAACTCATGGCCTCTGAGTGAAATATACTTCTTGACCCATATGGCAATGTCCTCAGCACAGGCTTGGGCCTGTGGTGTCTTGAGGAGCACATCAAGGGTAGCAAACTCATGCACAGCATCCTTGTAATCAAGAAGGGGTGCATCCACATTAACTTTTCGGAGCTCCTCTGAATAAGCAATGGCTCGGTCTCGCATCCAGTCATGCTCTGCCACAACTGTCAGTGTTGGAGGCATGCACTTCAAGGGTGGTCCCCTCCCAGGAATCAGAGGGTTGGCAGCTGGGTGGTCTAGGTTCACTTCTTCCTCAGGTAGGAAGAGTTTCCATGCAAGCAAGCACATAGCTTTGTCATAGAAGTAAGAGTTAGCCAGTTTAATCTCTGATTTTGTGGGGACACTTCCAATGAAAAAAGGGTACATCAGAATTTGGGCCACCACCTTAACAGGGTCTAAAAGCTTGCCTGCCTCTACAGACCTCCGAGCCACATAGTCTGCAATATTTGCACCACAGCTCACCCCAAGGAGAACACACCTGTTTCAATAGCAGGACCGGGTTAGTGATCTTCAAGATGCATTGTTACATGTAAAACAAAATAACAAAGTACAATGAGTATAAAGATAGCTTACAGAACAAAGCATAATGAGTACAAAGATAGCTTATGGAATACAGAGAATGGTTGACCCCACTGACTTACAATCATTTGTTTGGCATGGCTATATTGACAAATACCAAAGAAATTATAACGATAGCTTATGGAGTACAGAGAATTGTTGCCCCCACTGATTCACAATCATTTGTTTGGCATGGCCAAATTGAAAAATACCAAAGAAATTTTACACATCAATCAAATTGCGATGGTTCTCTAGCACATAAAAAAGGGGGAAAAAGAGATACCTAAAGCATGCACATTGTTTTCTTATTTTTTTTAAGAAAAATAAAAATAGAGAATGAAGTTGATGAACATAGTTGCCAGAAATGCCTGTTAGGAAATCTGGTATTCTGAGGAGTGTTCAGTTTCATTGTGACCAATCAGGAAAGAGTTCAGTTCTAGTAAATTTTTTGAAACTTTTCACCTATAGTGGTTTTTGTGATGGTGTAGTCAAGGCAGTGGTGCTGATAGATCGAAGTAACAGTGGTCATGGAATTAAGCCCTGAATTTACATTCCTTCCCACTTCCATTCTTTTCATGGAATCCAATTATTTGCTGGACAGAATTATGGGAATCAAATTGTAGCAGTTTTATACTCAAGCACGAAAACTTGAAATCCCTAACCCAAGTTTGGGGCCCAATTTAAGAAAGACCAGAGCTGAGGTATGACAGATGTATGAGTGCATGGAAAGAGAAAAATTTACAGGTAATGCATTTCCCATATTGCAGTATGTGAATCCCTGAGAGAAGGAACTGAGTTGACAGTTCAAAGACATGGATAGTGCAAGAAAATTCCAAAATAGTCAGTTACATGTCTAATAGAGTTTCAAAAGGTTCTAGTAACAATACCACCTTAATGTACCATATTCAAGTTATTAGCTGACATGTGATATTATAGACCATGGGCATATGTCCAAGAAAGCTAAGGCTATGATTGGTTCCCGGAAAATTTGAGAGAAAAATCGAAAGAAAGAAAATAGAGAGGAAAAGTATGAAGAAAGGAAAACAAAGGAAAATAAAAAATAGATTAAAGTCAATAATTTATTTATATATGTTACTTCAAACACATTTGGCTTATTTTAATTCTTCTCCGTAAAGATTCAATGACTTGAAAATAGATCATTTTAATTTGATTTTCTATCATATTTTCTATACTAAAACCATAGATAAGAAAAATATTTTCCTGAAATGGGAATAGATTAGCAGATTCTATTGACCATTTTGGCCATGATATTGTTCAATATTTAGATTGATAATTTAGCCAGAATTATTTTCCAGACAATCTGTGAAGATGCTAGCGTACCTCAATATTATCTTGACTAGTAAGTTCAAGAAAATAAAGTACGAAGCGCTTCTATGAAGAGATGCAAATTTCGGTTAAAATTGTGTGTAATGTCACTGAATATATCAAGAAGCAAATTGAAAAATCTATTCAAAGTTCAATCATGTTCGTAAAATGAATGAGTGAATCAAATGCAATACCTGGAAGGATCGCCATGAGCCGCCAACCAAGGCTCAACCATGGAAGCTCCAAAGTTATCATTCATAGTATCCCTACCCACCTTCCACTGCGATCTGCTCCAATCCGCCAAATTCGCCTGCTTCCCCACCCAATGCAACGCCCTCACCCCATCCTCAAACGCAGCCGGGTACCGATTCTCCGGCGCCAGCCGATACCCCACTGCCACCACCACCACATCGCACAGCTTCGCAATCCTCCTACAGAACACATCATTCGCCACCGAATTGTTACTCCCACTCACAAATCCTCCTCCATGAAACTGCAACAACACCGGCAACCTTCGCCCACTCCTACCAGCCGGCGGCGAATACCCGCCGTAGCTGTCATCCCTGTTTACCCTAACCCTAGATTTAGAATCGGAGCCGGATAGCGCCGTCTCGGGGAGGAAAAGGCGGAGAGAGAGGGAGGCGCGAGGATCGTCCACGTGGATGTCCTTGGTGGCGACGCCATCGGAGAAGGTGGGGTTGGCGGGGGCGACACCATCCTCCGGGCGAGAAGTGACGCCGGAGGGATCAGCCTCATCGGGAGAAGCCCCGATTCGGCTCTGGAGTCGATGCTTGACGGTGAATTTGAAAAGGAAGCTGTACAGCTTCACTGCTACAGTAGGCATTTCTCAATGTATTGAGTTCATAGAGATTAGAATCAGGATTAGGGTTAGGGTTTTCAAGATTCAATGAAGAAGAAGAGGAGAGAAACTGGTTGAATTGAAATTCGCGGTGGCGTGATGGACTTGGGAACACAGAAGAGGGTTCTGTTTTCCTGAATCAATACAATAATTATATCACCATCGGGCGGCTACTGTAGGATGACTGGATGATCCGACGGTGAGAATGCCTCATGGGATTAGTATTTTTGGCGCGTGTCAGCGATGACGGCCGGAACTATTTCAGCAAACACGGAGTCCAGGCGTCCACTCCAGCCCATGTTTGGAATGTAATTCTAATTTATTTAAATGCGAGACTTATAAATGAAGACGATAAATATAAGTAAATAAATAAATATATTTATGTTAGAATAGTATGACGAGGACGCCAGCCGAGCAAACGAGATGTTTCCTGATTTATATAAGAAGACGATAGATGTAAATGAATATTAGGCAAGTGTGACGAGGACGCCAAGGAGCAAACAAGATGTTACTATTTTGCCACCTATCTCATAGGTGTGGGCTGAAAAATCTCTCTCCACGTGTCATCATCGATTACATAATCTTTTTCTTTTCTTTTTTAAGAAAATTATATAATCATAGACTACCTAAAAACTTTTTTTTTCTTTCTTTTCAGAAAATTATATAATCATACTTATAATCTTGCCATGTGATGAAACATCCATGTCACATGATTTTTCAAACTTCATGTGTCAAACCAATCATACCATGTGATTTTTCATGTTGCCTTCAAGTCACACCGTCTTTGATCCTATTTTTTAATATGTTGATTACATATTATTACTTTACTCTTCATTTTTTTTTTTTAATCTTTTATATATACTTTAAACATAAATAATAATGTATAATAAATAATTAATAAAAACAAATTTAATATAAACATAAATACATAAGGAATAAATTTAAAGGTTTACATAAGATTTTATATATTCATAATTGGTAAAAATAAATAAATAAAATTAGGAGTACTTGCAACTTCCAAAGTACTCTAATTTAGTGTAGGCTCTTAGAAAATTAGAGAGGAACAATTTTCAACATTTTGAAAGTTTTGCCTTCTTGAGTTGATACATAACTCATTTAGAGGTTCTTCTAGAAGTAGTTCTCCTCTTGAGATTGATTTCTCATTATGTGATACCATAGGAATTAGGTCAAAGGCAAAGTAAGCTCTAAAGTTAGGTTCATCAAGCCAATAAATTGGTGAAGTAGGCTCATAAAGATAACCGTCCTCATTATGATTCTCCCTAACGAGAGTTTTTGGTTTCGATGAAGTATGATTATGTGACACCCATGCTAACAAAGATTTCTTTATATATTGGTCCATAGCATTTATAAACTTTTTAGGTAGGTGAATAACTAATAAAGACATAGTCTAGTGCATGGAGATCATGCTTACACTTATTTTATTTATGAATCTACGCAATTGAAGAATTTAAGAGGAAGATATGTGGGAATTTTTGTGTGAAGATAAAGTTTTGAGAGACTATATTAAGAAGACTTTTGAACTTAAGGACCTTTGTTGGCGTTTAGATAATCAAATAAGAGGATGTAAGAACGGCCTCTCCCCATAGATTTAGATAATCAAACAAGACATGATTAAGGAATTTTCACATTCTTAATTCTCGTAAAAATGATCCTAGTGATTCCAAAAAATTCTTTTCATTTAGTTTTTTAATTGTAATATGAAGGGCAAAATTATCAAAGTTGGTGGCAAAAATATGGTTTAAACAAGTTTCAAAAGGGGTATTTTCTAATATTTTAAACATGATGGGATAAATCTAAAGGGAAAAAACAAGTATCAATAGAAGGCTAAGAAAAAATGGCAAGAACTTGTGAATAAATTTTAGAAGAATATCAAGAAAGAGGTTATGATACCATGAGCTTAGGTATTAGAAATTTGCTTAATTCTCATTAACTTGATTGATAGACCAATTAGAGCTAATGAATAAAGAACAGAAGAGGAAAAAAACTAATTCAATTCATAAAAACTTTTATCATTATTTGACTCTTATAAGTGAGAAAAACAATTGTATAAACCAATTCTAGCCAAAGAATAAAAAGCAAAAGTGGAAAAAAAACTAATTGAATTCATAAAAACTTTTACCATTATTTGGCTCTTATTAGTGAGAAAAACAACTATATAAACCAATTCTAGACAAATAATAACAAATAGAAGAGGAAAAAACTAATTGAATTTGTAAGAACTTTTACCATTATTTGATCTATCATCCACAATTTGGTGCACCAATCTAATTAATTTAAATTAGAGGTCTTAATTTGATTTCTCCACTACTTAGATAACAAAAGTTATTAGGAACCATGCCTAAGAAGAAACAAACAACCAATCTCTTTTCTTACCCCCTTCTAAACATAAATAAAATTAGTAAAGAAACAATGAAAAAAAGAATTCAATTAAAAAAAAATAGGAATAATAGGAAAACAAAGAAAACAAAGAAAAATAAATTAGAAACTAGAGAGATTTTTAGGGTTAGTAGTAATCATCTAACTAAATTGAATAGAAAATACAAAAACTTTCTTAAGTCTCTACTATCGTGTTATTATAGTTTGTGGTATGGTTTTAAGGCAAAATGAATAGGAGAAGCAAATATGGAAAAAGACCTATGTGTAGAAAAGAGCTATTGAGATCTAAGGTTTGGGTGAATGTTTAGAGAAACAAGATTTATATGAGGGAGTTTTTAGGAATTTTCTAATATATAAAGGATAATTTTGTAATTATATATTTAGAGGAAAAGGTGGGTAAGTAGGTAGGTACAAAGCCCAGACTTGATCTGAACTCAATTCAAGTTTCCCAAACTCATCTCATCCCCCGTTATCATATTTCCATACTTGTCTTCATAGGGGTCAAGTTGGGCTAGGTGAACCAAATAACCCATGAAAATGTCATCACTAGTAGTGACTATGACCATGATGATAAGGTAACATTTAGTGGTTAAGTGATTGAGCATACCATTTTTAACAATCCATCATGTTTATTAACTTGTATATGACCTAGAGTAGACAACTAGTACACTTTCTACTCTAACCATGACTACAAGTGTATAAATACTCACATGATCATGATTATAAGTGGACAAATGGTCATGGTTGCTTATTCTAACAGTAAATGGTTAATCAACTATGCTTTTACAGAGAAGTGACTAAGTTTAATGTGAAACAATAAAATATTCCTCTTATGATATAGTTTTTATGACAATGACAAAAAATGGAATCATATGGTCACAATCACTTAGGATACTATGGCAAAATACCTATGTATGTGCTTAATTTTGTATACCTCGACTTTATGATTTCATAAGATTGCGAGAATTTGTTGTGGTCACATTTTTTTATGGAGTAGTGACCAAGTCTAGTGTGAAGTAACAAAATATTCCTATTTTGGTTATATTTTTTTATGATAATGACAAAAAACTATAGTCGCAATCACTTAGGAAATTGTAGCAACATACCGCATAAGTTTAATTTGTAGCCATCAGTCTCATGATTTCATAAGATCATGACAATTTGTTTCTTTTTTTTTTTTATCATGACTTAAAGTCCTATTTTTTTGTAATTCTCATTTCCTAACCAATTACAACATCTAAAATAACATTAAGGGTAAATAAAGTTGTGTATCACTCACCATCAAATTTTGAATTTCCCTCCATAATAAGCTTGACATCTTTAGATTTTATAAAGCCTATATGACATAATTGACGTGTTATATTTCTTCTTGTAAATGTGTTAAGGGTAGAGGTAGGATTTCCATTAAATTGAAGGATAGATCCAAAAGTTTTATCTCCAATATGTTATATGGTCCAAGTTTTCATTAAAATCTATTAAGTATAGGACAACTTTTAGAAGAAGGTTGTGATATGCAAATCTATAAGGGTGTTTGTACTATCAATGATGATAACAAATGACTAATAGTAAAGGTAAATATGACACAAAATCGTTTATTTCTATTAAATATTAATTTTGAAATTTTACCATACTTTAATTTTATAATTGGTGATAAAAATTGGTGATAGCACTCACATTTTGGACATTTAAATTTTGGAAGTCTTAGATTTCTTTCTACTAAGAAGATGGTTTTTGGGTTGCCTTTAATTAATTCTTCAAATGAGGTTTGTTAAACATGTGTTTTAAGGGGAAAAAACATAGAGCTCATTTTCTACACGAAAATCATGGAGAGCTAGGAAGCCTTTCAAGTTGATTCATTCATATATATGTTCGATGGAGGTTCCCCTAAATAGAGATCATAGATATTTTATCACTTTTATTAATTTTAGTTGGAAAGCTTGAAGCAAAGGCAAGTGCGTACAAAAATTTCAATTTGTTTAAAGCTCATGAGTAAAAACAAAGTGCACTTAAACAATTGCCCAAAGTCTTTTGGCTCAAAGCAATTTCTTGTGTAGTTCATTTATTAAATGGGTGTCCCACTAAAAGTGTTTATGAAAAGACCTCATAGAAGTTTAGAGTCATAGGAAGCCTAACATTGGTTATCTAAGGGTGTTTTATTGCATAACATATGCTCATGTGTCTGATGCATCGCAAAAAAACTTGATAATCATAAATATGAAAAGTGTATTTTTATTAGTTATAGTCAAGTGTCAAAAGGCTATAACTTATACAATCCACAAACCAAAAATGTTATTTTTAGTCGTGATGTGATTTTTTATGAGCTAACATTATGGGATTGGTCATCTAATGACAAAGGATCATGAAATGTTCACCTTAATCTCAAACAACAAAGTGAAAATCTAAGTATGCAACTTACTAGTGCACAAATTATGATTTTGTGTCCTATAGAGGTGTCTATAACATTAACACATCTTACTTGCACGCTTGCAAGATTATGTGGTTAGTGATAACAGTGGCCCAATAGGTGAAGAATTGAAGAATTTTGTTTTATTTTCAAATTATGATCCTTTAAATTATAAGGAAACTACTAAAGATGATTATTAGCTTAAAACTATGTATGAAAAAAATTCATGCCATTGAGAAAAATAATATATAAGAGCTTATTAATCTTCCCTAAGAAGCTAATTGATTTCAAATGGGTATACAAAACCAAGTGCAAGACAAGTGGCGAAGTCGATCACTACAAGGCAATATTGATTATTTTCAAGAATTTACATATATTATTAAATTTAACATTGTTTATATTATTATCACTCTTGTTGCATAAAACAAATGGAATTTTTTTCAAATTGATGTAAAATCAACTTTCTTCAATGGTGAACTAAAAGAAGAGGTTCATGTTGAACAACCTTAAGGATATGTGATAAAAGGGGAAGAAGAAAAGGCTCATAAGCAAGAAAGACCTTATATTGATTGAAGCATATAGTAAGAGCATAATACACACATATTGATACATATGTCATTAAGAATAAATTTCAAAGATGTCTTTATGAACACCCTTTATATATCAAATCTAATTTCCAAGGTGGCATTCTTATTGTGTGTTTATATACAGATGATTTAATTATCATTAGTAATAATCTGAAGATGATTGCAAAATTTTAAAAAAAAAAAAAAAACAAAAGTAATGATTGGTTAATTTGAGATGAAATATATGAGATTAATTGATGCCTTATTTTTTTTTTATAGAAGTCATTCAAGTAGATAAATGTATCTTTATTTTTTAGAAGTATACAAGTAATATACTTAAAAATTCAAGATAGAATCATGTAATTCTATTCTAACTCTAATTGAAAAATATTGAAATTAGAAAAAGATAACTCAAGTGAGTTGATTGATCCTACAAATTTTAGAAGAATGATTGGGAGAGTTTGTGGTATTTGACTTCTATAAGACTAGATATTGTATTTGGAGTTGAAATTGTAAGCAAATTCATGGAGTCTCTACACCAATCTCACTTATAAGAAGCAAAAGCGTATTCTATAATACATTAAAGATATGTCAAGTGATGGTATTTTTTTATGCATAAAATAACAAGGTATTTGATTGGGCAAGTGATGTGGAGAATTTAAAAAAAAAACACTTTGGACTATGCATTTAATCTTTGCTTTGAGAGTTTTTCATAGTCATTAAAGAATTAATATGTAGTTGCTCTATCAGAAGTAGAAGCTAAGTGTATGATAGGTATTGGTAGTGCTACTCAAGAAATATGGTTGCGTCAAATGCTTTTTAACTTAAAACACATTCAAGAAGTTCCCACAAAGATTTGTTGTGCTGATAAATCACCAATCATATTAACCAAGAATCCCGTTTTTTTCGTTAAAAAAAAAAAAAAAAAAACACACATTAACATCAAATTTGTCTATATTCACGAGTTAGTGAAAAATAAGAAAATTATGCTTAACTTATATTTTTCTGAAAATCATGTTGCAAAATTTTACAAGTCAATCAAGATGAAAACATTGCTGAAGTTGAAGAAGATGATAGGTATGATAAAATTTGAAAAGTTTTGTTTAATGAAGGCAATATAGGAATCCTGATTAAAGCAAGATTGTGTTTCTTTAATATATTAGAATTATTAATATTTTAGTTTAGCCCAACTTAGGATTTGAAATCTTAATTCTATTGCGAGTTTAGTTTTTATTAGAATTAGGCTTTTATATTTTTTCCTAAATTATACAAAATAAAAAATGCAAACTAACTTCAAAATTTTATCTAAATTTTAAGAAAAGTGAGTAGAAGAAAAGAGAGAGAATGGGATCAAAAAAATAAATTAATGTTATGTTTGGTTTTGGAAAATACTAAAAAAAAAATGTTAAAGGAAAATAATTTTCTTATATTTGATTATCTTACGAAAAATAATATCTATATACTTTTCCTCCCTTCTCTATTTTTTTTTTCCATTTTTCCTCTTTATTTTTTTCCATTACATTTTCACTCAAATTTTTCATAAACCAAACATAACCTAGAAGGAAAATAAAAATTTTTATCCAAATGTTTATAAATACAATGAGGCTAAAAACCGATATAACTTGTTTATACATAAAATTTTCAGATATTACACCAAGTCTTTCTGAATATGTTTGGAATTGTATTTTAAATAGTTTTTCATTCTTTAAAATAAAATTAATTTCCTAACTTAAAAAGTAAATTTAACAAATTTTGAACTGAAAACAATTTTGTTTAGAATTTGTTATAAAAATAGATTTTTTTTAAATAATTTTAAAGCGTTTTAATTATTTTTTTTATAGAAAATATTAATAAATAATTGAAAATGTATTAACTATTTTTGAAATATTGCATTAATCAATACCCTAAAAATTTAAATTTCCAAACAAGGCAACAAAATAAATGAAAAATAGCCGTTGAAAGCACCTCAGGTTCCCCGCTTATAAAATAATGATAATTAAGAAAAGAAAAAATTGGAAAATTAGTTTTTTTTTTAAAACTAGGAATATTCGCATTAGACCGTTGGGGACAAGAGAAGCCGTTGTGTGTCCAGAGATAAAAGAAACCTCAAAGGCTCCCTCAAAAGTTGAACTTTTTCTTCACACAGCTTTTGATTCAAATTTGAAGGTGAATAGTGTTCTTTTTCAAGGTTTTCAAGGGAGAGACTCAGAGATCAGAGGGGGTTTTTGAGGGATTTTCTCAGTGGTGGAAAGTGCACAGAAAATGGGTGAATCTGCTTGTCTCAGAAGATCATTTTCTGATAGTTTCCAGTGATCCTAGAATGGTATGTCTGAAGAAGCTAGATTTCAAAATTTTCCCATTTCCAATCTTTCATTTCCGTTTTTATTGATGTGTTTTTGCCCTCTGATTGATCTGTTTTGGGTTCTTGACTTGCCCTCAGTCCGGGTTCTTGATCAACCCTCCGTTGGGTATGCTTGGAAAAGCAAAATTTGGAAAATTTTCCTTTTGTGATCTTTCAATTCTGATTTTCTCTTGATGAGTTTAGATTTTAGTTCATTGTTTTGCCCTCTTACGATTCTTTTATTATTAGCATTATTAGTGTTTTGGGTTCTTGAGTAACCCTTAGTTTATTTTGGAGAGTAGGAAATGGTAAGAAAATGCTTCAGAGAGGAAACCTTCTGTGTTCAAGCATTTTCTTTCCTTTTCTGTTTCACTCTTCCCAAGAACCAAACAGAAATTTCCGGGTGTTTGGATTCCAGATCATGTCCATTCTTTTGGGCATTCATTCTTTCTTCTTTTTTTTTCCTAGCTCTCCTTTCATCATCTTGAATGAATCTTTTCATTTTTCTTTACTATGATATATGCCTTGTAATGAGTATCTGTCAAAATTTTCTCTTCTGAACCAAACAATTATTGGGACTTTCTTTACAACTCTGTGTTTAGCCTGAAACTGATCATAATAATACTGAATTTAATTATAGGGAGATGCCATCCGTGCCCTAGGAGATTCGATCTCATTTGGGAGATTCATGTCTGAATCCTTGGCATGGGAGAAATGGTCATCTTTCTCTCAGAACCGCTACTTAGAAGAAGCTGAAAAATTTTCCAAGCCTGGTTCTGTTGCCCAGAAAAAAGCATATTTTGAAGCCCATTACAAGAGAATAGCTGCCAAGAAAGCAGCCGAAGCAGAAGCAGCCGCTAATGATTTTCCGGAACCAGAAGCTTTAGATGAGATTCACAATACCTCCTCAGATGATTTGGACACTGTGAAAGAGAACAGTCACATGATAATTGATGAATCAGAGGGACAAGAAGCCCTTAATACTAATACAGTTGTGGATGAGATCCACAATAGCTCCTCAGATGAATTGGACACTTTGAAAGAGAATAGCCCCATGATTATTGATGAACCAGAGGGACAAGAGGAGGCCCCCAATACTCAGGTAGTTGTTGATTGTGTGGAAAAGATTGAATTGGAAGAGGTAAAAGTAGAGGAAGTAGAGGAAGCAGAACCAGTGACAGTACAAACTGTTATAGAGGAGAGTCCTCGTGCTCAAACTGAATTTTCAGACCAGATTGAAAATGTTGAAGAAGAGAGGATGCCCCTTAAGGTAAATGTGTTGAAATATTCCATGTTTTCTTGCTTGCAATGTGTTATCTCTGTTTCATTTGGCTGCTGCCTGTTACTAATACTGCAGGAGGTTGCTGATGAGGAGAAGAATCTGGCTTTGAGGAGTAACAAGAAGCTAACAAAATCTTCCTCTAAGTCATTGGCTCAAGGCCGAGCATCCAAGCTTGGAGCTTCTCCTGCAAAAGTAACATCCTTGGCTCATGTCAGAAAAGAAAACAATGCCAGTCCAAGCACCAAGAAGCCTGCACCAGATGCTCTGAACAAGAAGAGGTTTACTCCAAAATCACTTCACATGTCGATTAACTTTGCCTCTCTTGCTGGTGAAACCAGCAAAAAGGCGTCTCCTGTTCTTCAAAAGAATAGAAATTCAAGAATTAATGCAATTGCTGCCAAAATAACCGAAGAGAGCTCAACTCCCAGACGAACAACAATTAGGGTAATTGCTCCCCATTCCACTTATACTCTTGCATACATATACTAGTATTTTATTAGGAAATGTATGTACTGCACTGCAAACCTAACATGAGCTTCATATGCAAACTGCAGGCATCCATGAGTGGGATATCAAAGCATACTTCAGCAACAACCCCTCAGTCAGAAAATAGAAGGTGTTTGGCTTTATAGAAGCCCACAAAAATTGGCTCACAATTATTGATTTTTGTATGGTTAGAATTTCTAATATTTTACTCCTTTCACTTAAAATAGTCAGCTGTATTATTTACAGGACCAGAACTCTACTTGATCAGTCAGTTTCTGGGAACAGAACAGCTGAAGGGAAATGGCAGTCACTCTTGGCAGAGTAAGAAACTTCAAACTACTTCAGTTCCAACAGATTGTTCATGTTTCACTAAATTATAGAGTACAAAGATAACATTCTCTTCACTATTTTCGTCCTCAAATTACTTGTGGGGATGCTGAGGGGGGTGTCCTATCTGATTCTTTAGGTTTGCCCCATTGGGTAAATTTTTTCTCCATCAGACTTCCAATGGTTATGCTAAGTTGCTAACGGTTATAAATGTGTGCTCTGTTCCCTTTGTATAGGGTTTTTCATATTCATTGGTGCATATAGGTGCAACTTGGCTAGGTTGGTGATACCTAACGTTAATCCAATATTATGTTTGAGAGAGTTTGAACAAATATTTTTAATTGTTGGATTAGATTGAGTTTTCTCAATCCAAACTCAATTCAGATTGGTCTTAGGCTCTTGGTTTGGGAAACCTGAGCCTGGTCCGGCCTTGGGTTTGCTTCCCAATGGTCACCAATTTGAGTCCCTTCAGGGCCACTGGAGGTTTACTCGATCGTTAACTTCAGGGCCCCGTGGAATTAGTCGAAGTGTGCATAAGCTGGCCCGAACATCCACGGTTATCAAAAAAAAAAGAAAAAAAAAAAAAACCAATATATTATATATATCATTTCAAATATTTAAAAAAAATATCAAAAATTAAATTATATTATGTATTATTTTATTTTTCTGAAAAGATATTTAGGTTTTATTTATTATTGTCTCAAAATGATGTGTTTTACTATTTAAATGTTAATCAATATAATGCTTTCAACCCAAGTCCTAACACGATCAAACCCGAACTTAATTCCCTATGTTAAAAGATGGGAATGGGTTGGGCTTGAGTGAGTTGAGCATCTTAGGTTAGGAATCGGGTTGGGTTAGAGTTGAATGTCTATTAATTTGGGTTAGACTTGAGCAAGAGGCAAACCTAATGCAACTTGGTCAGGTGCATTAGTATTTTAAACACTCCATAAAAATTAGAAGGATATGTTTGGTACTAGGAAAATATTCCAGGAAATGGTCCTATAAAATTCTCCCACTACTCCATTTGCAGCACAAGAAGATTGATATCCATCCAACACCTTCAAAATAGAGCAACTTCCCCTAATTGTTTTGGAGTTCTTTTCCTGGAAAATGATGAAAACTGTGCACACTTCCATAATTTCTTGTTGACAACTGTGTCTAGCAGGCGACCACAACCTTCAGTTGCATGCGGAAGCAAATCAAGGTCTCCTATTATATCTTCTCCGTTTAGATTCAGGAGTGAAGAAAGAGTAGCAAAACGCAAAGAGGCAAGACCCAGATTCAACCATTTCTATTTATCAGTATTTATGCCTATGAGGATGTCACTTTGCTGATATTTTGATCACTTGCCATGCCAGTTCTTTCAGAAACTAGAAGAGAAGAATGCCAAGGAGGCAGAGAAAATGCAGCCGCAGACAAAATCTAAGGTCAGTCTCCCATGACTCATATTATGTACTCTGCTGTTAAGACTTGCCAAATCATACAATCCAATGCAAATAGATCCTATAATGGTTTTCCCCATTAAAAGTTTATACTCATGTTTTGCAGGAAAAACCCGAGACTGATCTGAAAAAACTGCGCCGCAGTATTACCTTCAAAGCCATACCAACTACAGATTCTTGCCGTGAAACAGAATCACCCGGTAATCACATGATGAAGGTAACTAAACCTATCAGTAATCTGGGGGTTTGTTGTCTCTGTTACAGTTTGTACTGTACTCCATGGAAAGGTGAAATTCATATTTTCATGATAATGCAGGAGAAAGGTGAGAGCAATCTTAAAAAACTGAGACACAGCATTACCTTCAAACCAGGTTCTTGTCGTGAAACAGACTCACCTGGTAATCACATGAAGAAGGTGACTAAACCTATTAGTAATCCAGTGGTTTGTTGTCTTCATTGCAGTTTATACACTCCATGGAAAGGGGGTGACCACATTCATATTTTTCATGATATGCAGGAGAAAGGTGAGAGCGAGCTTAAAAAACTGAGACACAGCATTTCCTTCAAACCAGGTTCTTGTCGTGAAACAGACTCACCTGGTAATCACATGAAGAAGGTAACTAAACCTATTAGTAATCCGGTGGTTTGTTATCTTCATTGCAATTTATACACTCCATGGAAAGGGTGACCACCTTCATATTTTTCATGATATGCAGGAGAAAGGTGAGAGCGAGCTTAAAAAACTGAGACACAGCATTACCTTCAAACCAGGTTCTAGTCATGAAACAGACTTGCCTGGTAATCACATAAAGAAGGTATTATCAGCATCTGTCTTGTTAACTTAGTCATCTGTAATTCTTTCTGCTCCATTCTGGTGTCATCTTGCTTATATGCCTGCCATCGTTGTTATTCTGTAATTTCCTGCAGACACCACCAACACGGCCTCGCTCCCCAAAACTTGGGAGGAAGCCAACTCCCAATGCAGTCCAGGACACAAACTCCAGGCCTCCTAGAGTGCCTTCATCCAGAACTGATAGCTCCAACAAGCCTGCTACAGAAAAGAATAAACTACTCCTACCAAAGAATAATTCACAAGAGAATGCCTCCCCAAATATCCAGCTTTGAGGGTGCTTTCAAGCATATGTATAGAGAACATATTGATTTTCCCTGCTGGTGAAAGTACAAGCACCATCCTAGAAATTCCATATCTTGGAGACAGAAAATAACTTTGTGATTGCAATTTGTGTTGATTGCTGCATTCAACATTTGCTAGCAGTAAAATTTTGTATTGGTATGTAAGAGTTATAGCAAATTATGTAAAAAGGAAAATAGATGGTTCGACATCGCCATGCATCTGGGTTTGTTAAATGTATAATCAGTATGAGTTTGTGCTGTTTTGATGCTTAACTTCTACCAGATCTTGAATCATCATTTTCCTTAAGGCAGTTAAAACTCTTGATGAACTCTCAAACTTCCAGGGCTAAATACTTCCTTCACAAAATTTATCAAGGTCAAGGCACATGAGAATCCTCATGTATGGAACCTATGTCCATTTTCATACATACAAATAACACAAATTATACATGTCTCATCTTTAAGAACGGTAAGAAGCAAGCTTATTACGCTTAAATGTATGTCATCATGCCTATTGTACATGTTTCATCATCCATGTCCAAATAAGTTGGGAAGACAACGTTCCATCCATAAAGCTGACTTACTCCACTTCTAAATCATCTACCTGGAAGGAGATAGAAGGAGAGGATCCTTGTTTCATTGACGATGCCTAGAATGCAAAAGCTGCCAATCGAGAAGGGTCATGCTATGAATAGACCTTGATCCATTATAGGATATTCTGTCAAGTCAGAGAGATACTCATAGTCTAACTTAAGTGGATCATACAAGTGGAAGGGAACTTCAGTAATAAGCTTCTGGTCATGGTAATCTGAAAATTCCATGTTTCGGAGTCCAAGATTCATTGGATTACAGTCACCTTGGAGCCAATGAACTTGCAAGTCCTCTAATGATTCAAGAGCTGACCCACTCCCTGAAATCAGGTTCCTTTGAAAGGATTCCAAATCATTCACACCACTCTGGTTGTGGCCCTGGTTTCTCATATTCAGTGTAATGTTTGAAATAGGCTCAAAAGCTTGAGGGTTTACCATTTGGCACTTCGATTGAACAGAAAACAGGTCAATTTCACTTCCTGCTGGACTTACATTGCTTACATGATGGCTATCGTAACTGGCATACAAGGGCTTGATTTTGGCAGGACTTGCTTTATCTCTTTCTTTTCTGGAAGATCCAGGACTGATGGGTGGCAAAGTAGGCTGCAGGCAATCAACTTGAATATGATGCTGCGGACCAGGCACAGGCAACTGGTTAAAGCTAGTCTCCAACTGAACACTCGGTCTATGTTCTTCCTGAAACTGAGCTTCAGGAACTTTTTCTCCACTCCAAGAGTATTGTGCTGAGATACTTGAATCAAATGCTGCATAGTTTACATCTTGCTCTATTGACCCGAAAGAATGATTGAAACCCATCTGTGAACTTCTGGCCTTCTGAGGATCAGAAGCTTCACCAGTCAACATTTTTTTCTGCTCTGTCCTTGGCAATGAGATTATCCCCTTCAGGTCACCTTCCTGTACTTTTGGATCAATATCAATACTCTGCACAAGTTTCTTATTTCCAGAAAATCCATAACCGCTATTAGCAGCATCATTTTGGTGCATGTTGGTCAAGTTCGAAAGGCCAAAGCTTCCAGAAGAATCTTTTGGTGATAGATCAGAATGCTTTATTCCACCACAAGATGTTTTTAGATCATCTTCCTTTTGAAGTCTGCTCAAGTAGAGGCGGTATTTCTGCACAAGGAAAGATTTCACAATGTGATTCCTCACAACATTTCAACATATTGATCACTGCATTCCTTTTTAAGATCTCTAGAATCATGCCAATGGTCATGGTGTTGGGAAGAGGTCAGTGAAAATTACTCCAAATTATAGAACATACTAATGGAAGTTTAAAACATATCAGGATTATATAGTTAGTTTTATAAAAATAAAATAAAATAAAAATAAAAATAAAAATAGAATTGTGACAAGCAGAGTTCTGCTCGAGAAGCTTGGTACCAGACTGGAAAGGATGCACCTTTTACCAAGCCTACTGGTCAATTACTCTAGCTGATAACATGAGCAAGAGTATCAGAGAGATATTTACCTGCAAGTGACTAGCCACGTTTTCTCGAGTCAGCCATGGCACATTCATCAAGTCCAATATTTTCTTTGGACCAACCTCTGCCAAGCATACAGTACATATTAATGCCTCTGAACAAACATGATATAGTAGATGACCTCTATGTAATTGAAAACCAAATACCATTTCTAAAATTAAATATAGAACAATTTTTAATTTATGATGATTACTAACTACTGAAAGTTGGAGTATATACTCACTATCAAACCCAATCTGATTCACCGCTCTGACAAACTTTTGATGAAGATCAACTGACCAAACAACTCTAGCTTTCTTCACAGAACTAGGGTCACAATGGTCTCTGTCGTCATGCTTGTTCTCAGTATCTTTTCTTTTCTTCACTGAAGTGGGATCACCACTTACCAAGTACCCATCATCAGACTGTTCTGGTCCATTTCTCATAATTTGGAAATCATCCATGCTTTCATGACTTTCAATGTCTCTCACTTCATTGATCTTCTTTCTGAAAACATGTTGCCATATGTTTCGGAGTTCCTTCATTCTTATAGGCTTAAGAAGATAATCACATGCACCATGCTGAACACCTTTCATGACCCTGCTTGTTTCGCCGTCAACAGACATCACTATATTTTTTCATTAGATACAACTCATCAGGAAAATAAAGGTTTTGATAGGCTCTAGTAAAAAACAAGACAAACTGACAGTCAAGATAAAGATTCCAAAAAATCTCATGATAGAAAACTTACTAATTACTGGAAGATCCATCTCAAGCCCAACAAGCTCAAGAAGTTTAAAACCATCCATGTCAGGCATGTTAACATCACTGATTACAATGTCATATCCATCTTTTCTTTCCCGAAGCAAGTTCAAAGCATCCCTTGCCAAACCACAAATGGTCACTGAAACACAAAAAAAATAATAATAATAATAAAAAAGACAGAAAACATTAGAATGTCAGAAAAGTGCAGAAATTAGGTACTACCATCATGGTAAGTTGGATGGTAAAGCTAAATATGCAAGTTTTTATTAAACAATAAAAATTTCAGACATGATGCAGAGTTAAACTTCAGGAAATTGATGAGATAACAAGAAAATGCACCCTTTCAGAGAAATGATGCAATTGGCCTTTTTCAGGATCAAGCTTCATTCCTTCATGCAAAGCAAGCATTGGTGAAAGAAATATTCCCATAAACTGTAGGAGATGACTGTATGTATGTGCCAAGTGACTCAAGCCAACAGCCACCTTGATTGGAGATTTCACAAAATAGCAAAGAAGATAGCGCAATGTCCTTGATGTTTTCCAAAAGTAGCAAGACTAGGGCAGGAGTCAATTTTAAAAGCTGAGGTGCACCATTAAGAAATAAGACAAATAATATAGAAGGTTTATCATGCACTTTGGCAATGAGCAAGTAAGGGTCCTTGACAGCATCTGTGAAAAATATGATACAAGGGATTTAAGGTATTTTTCAATGATATACGATACAGCCCTAAATAGAGTATCAATCAGAGCCAGGTTTATGGAGCCAGTAAACAAGAGGAATGGAGGTGAATCACAATACCATGTAGAAGAGAGGAATCAAAATCCTAGTGGGAATGGGATCTGATTTCCATGCTAATGAATTTTTTATTATCATTCTCATTCTAAAAAACCATCCAAATATATTAATGAATGGAAATGGAAGTGATTTCCCAATCCCAGAGTCTATTCCAATGTTCCAAACATGACCTAAGTGGGTTGGTTCAAGCCCATCCTTGTTGAACTTGGTCAAACTCAAGTTTTATATTACCTCAACTAGGGCCATCCCACCTTGTCTTTTGTTGGTTTGGCTGAGCTTGCCTAAGTGCACTAGTTCATTAGCCTAATCTTTAACATATTTTGCTTCAATATTCCAGCCTTTACCAACACAAATTAGTGAATGACACTCCAAATGCTTAGTCAATTCTTCACCATTTCTTGCATTTTGCAACGTTTGTTAACCCTTTGCTAAAATCTTCTTTAATATAAGTTTCTGGGTATATTACAGCATCTCACTACATCTAAGTTTGTAATCAAGGCTAGCTACTCAAGTTTGTCAAGCAACCAAGTCTCAATTTTTAAGATTGAGCTTGGTGTCCTCAGGTCAGGGAGATTATCATTAAAGCATTGAGCTTGAGCATTGTATGAGTAGCTGTTTGAAAAGGTTAAAAATTAAGGAACCATTCCTTATTCCATCATGCACATATACCAACAGCTCAAGAGACTAAACTTTTACTGCTATTAAATTATGTTCATTCCATTGTGACTCGTGCAGTTGTGCAAGGCAGGATGAATGGAAGTGCTTAGGCATATCAACCAATGGAAGTCCTTTGTACACAAACAAGGATTTGCTAACTTCGCAATCTTTCACTATGAAATATTTAATATGACAGGATATGAGAAAAAGCATTATTCATCCATATGTGAAAATATTTGTGGAAAAGTGATGCAAAAGAAGTTACAAATTACACCAATAAAATACAGTAAATACTAATCATATTATCATCCCTAATAACTTAAATCATTGGTAAACTACTAATATATGTTATATGCAGAAGCATAATCCTAAAATGCCTGTAAAAGAGCAACAAAAAAGCATCTAGCTGGACTTATGGTGAAGGTACATCCCTGGGTCAGCTGATCACAAAATGATCATCATAACCTACCTTTTACAAAAGGCACGTGGTGCTAGAGGTGCAAACTGCTTATTAGTTGGCTCTGATTGATCATATAGGGAACTTCATGATCCAAAAAAATTGATACTTATCCCATATCAATTATATGTAAAATTGACTGGTCTAGATCTTAACTAACATCACTAGAGTGCAATGACTAGGTAATACACTAACTGAAAGACTGGATATGGTGGTTCACTGCTTGAGAACCCAGCAACTTGACTTGTAAGTTTGAAGCTTATTACATCAAATAGTCCTCCTGTTGCTCACTTAACTGGAAATTTAAAGTTGAGAGCCCCTTGATCTTTTATCAATCTGATTCAACCTTTGAAAGTTAAGAAGCTGATTCCCATGAAATGGTTGAAGTCTAGAACATGTACCCATGAACCGCTGATGATTAAAAGGTGTCAATAAGCCATATAGACTAGAAGATTATAGACCAAAACTTAGATAGTTACCC
This sequence comes from Vitis riparia, assembly GCF_004353265.1. NCBI lineage: Eukaryota > Viridiplantae > Streptophyta > Magnoliopsida > Vitales > Vitaceae > Vitis > Vitis riparia. The sequence goes on along the minus strand of NC_048431.1, from coordinate 21,087,127 downwards.
TACATGGAGATTAACAAGAGAAAAAAAAAATCCACAGCAAGAGCTTGATGTTTTCCTCTTTCAATTAGATAAAAATCACAGCAAAGAATCAGAAGAATGAACCAACAAGATGGAAGTATACCATACAGCACCCACAACAAGTCATGAAAAGGCAAGAGAGGGGAAAAGACTTGACAGGATAGAAAACATATAAGAAAGAAAATAAGACGATGCCCAACCCCTCAAGCAGCCCATACTACTAATGAAATCTATGAAAGAAAATCTCTTAACTAAGAAAACTTCCTCTGTCCAAGTAAAAAAAAGATATCAGCACAAATCCTTTAAGCCTGCTTTCAGAAGTTGCAATCCCTCAAATTCTACAATTCAGCTCCTTGAAGCCACCAGACATAAAGGGGATATCCTCCATTCATTTATCTATTTCACCTAATGAACTTGGCATGCCAGCTTGCAAGCGCTCTCTGACAGGATGGGCTAGACATTAATATAACTAAAGAATTCTCATGAGGGAGAGGTAACACAACAAAAAGGAATCAACCAATCGCATCTTCTCATATTTATATAGCATTCTCGATGATAAATGATTCCACATCAGCATGCAATGATCAAGAGAACTCACTAATATCTTGCATTCATGAACCCCCAGCACCTAAAGAAGCCTTCCCAAGTAGATGCTTCAGTAACAGGAGAAATGCAAGAAAAAAAAAACAAAAATTATTAGGACCCAACTAAACAAGATTTCCTCCACTTTATCCTACTTCCGCAGTAATAGCATCCACTGATTGCATATTACCTTAAAGTGGATGGTATAAACATGAACAAGGCTCCATAATCCTTTATCTCATGAAACTGGAGCCTTCTTTAAAATACTAATCATAAAATAATAATGCTCCATTTGGTTCCGAGAAAACCGAGAAAAAGAAAAGAGAAGAAATTTTCAATCTTACATTTTTGCTGCTTTGTTTTCCCAAAAAAAAATGATAAACTCACATCAATTCCCAAAAATAGCTGTATCAGATGCTAGAATTGATTGAAAGTTGTCTTCTCAGTCCCAAATAACAAAAAAATACGAGATTCAGAATTCTGATTTTTTCTCTCTCCCAAAACAATTCATTGGGAACCAAACATACTTATCAAATTTCAACATCAAATCATGGTCAAAAGACCAAAACCAATACCAATCATTACATCAATGCTCCAGTTTGTTGCTTCAAAAAAGGAGAAGAAATGCAACTAATGTTTTTGAATCCCACATTTCCCATTATTTTGAATGAAATCATGAAATAACAACCACCAATTAACTTTCCCCTAACACTACTATTTGGCTTTAAGTTTTAAAAAATCAAAGAGGGAAAAATCAGAGAGTTCAAAAGTTTTCTTTCATTTTCTCCTCCTCAGATTTTCTTACCCGCCAAATACACTCTAAAACATGGCAGCATCAAATCATGGCCACATAAACTTGATACCCAAAAAAAAAGCAGACATATTTGCATCAATAGTTGAATTAGATGAAGGAGTTGATTCAAAGCTTTTGTTTCTGAGTCCCAGAATAACAGGAAAACAAAAAGGGAAATACCAAATTCAGAATCTTAACTCTTCCTTTCCCAACAATTTATCTGCAATAAGACAAACCTTAAAATGAAAGATGAAGCATACTTCATCAAATTCCAGAAACCTCAAACCACACCATAATCCTCTGTTTGGATGCTTAGAAAATGGACAACAAGACAAGAAACTAAGAGCCTATTTGGAAACATTTTCAAAAAACATTTTTTGATAACAGTTTGTAAAAATAGTTCTTGATTATTTTCAGGAACAAAATTATGTTTGCGAATTCAAATATGACAAATAGTTCTTTTTTTTTTTTTTGCTCATTCTCCAACAAAATACTATGCACTTATGTACAATACAAAAGTTTCTAAAATATTCTCCATATTTTCAATTGTTCCTCAAAACATTATGCAAAAAACAACTAAAAACACCTAAACTTTGTTCTAAAAAACAGTTTGTTTTGAGAGCAAATTCTCAAAAAACTGTTTTTGTGAGAAATTTGCTGAATATGTTTTCCAACATAAAAAAACTGTTTACCATGCTAAAGAACAAAAAAACTGCTTTCAAGTAGTTTCCAAACAGGACCTAAACATTTTCAATCCCACAGTTCCACTATTTTGAATGAACTGAGAAGACAATAGCATCCATTTAACTTGCACTAATATTATTATTATTATACTTTCATCTTCATAACCCAAAAAAATAAAGAATGAAGAAATAGATTTGAAAATATTTCTTTCATTTTCTATACCTCAGATTTTTCTCTCATTCAAAAACTTTTGTTGGTTTACTAAAGTCAAAGCAAAACCATTGCCACATAAAACACAGAAAACCAACCAAATGCAAAATAATCACCCTAATACCATAAAATTTTCACAAACCAAAAATGATAGATTAAAGACTTCAAATTATGTCACAAACCAAACACACCCTAACATAAACAGATGATAATTGCCACATAGAATCAAAATCAAAGCATAAAAAATAGACAAAATATCAACATGACAAAATAGTTGTAATCGATGCAGAAGTTGATTGAAGGCTTTGTTTTCCCTATCCAGGATACAAAAAATAACAATTCAGAATTCCAACTTTTTTCCTTCTCCAACAATTTAACGGCACCAAACAAGCCTTAAAAGTAAACAACAAAACATACTCTTCAAAATCTGAAAACCTCAAACCAATACCAATTTTAATGCACTGTTTGGTTGCTTAAAAAAACGGAGGAAAAGAAAAGAAACTATAATCATTCAATCCCAATTCCCACATTTCCCTTCACTTTGAATGGCCTGAGAAAATACTAAACTCCGTTTAACTTAGCCTAGCACTAGTATTTGGCTTCAATTTTCAAAATTCCAAAACAACAACAAAAGACCATACATAGATTCAAAAATTTTCTTTCATGGTCTCTCCTAAGATTTTTCCTTCATGCAACGACTTCTGTTCCAGTTATGAATGTGAAAACACAAATAATAACCCGATACCACAAAAATTTCACAAACCAAAAGCAAAAGATAAAAATTTTTCCTTCATTTTCCATTCTTCAGACTACTCAAACACACCCTAACACACAGTAACATCAAAACAATAAATAAAAAAACCCAGACAAAAAATTAAGCAAAATTTAAACCTTCATACAAGCACTTCTTGAGCATCTTTTCAAGGATTTTCAACCAAGTGGGGTCGTCATCGACCACGAGAACTCGAAGACCAGCCGGAAAGGCGTCGGTCCGAGGCGGGCAAAAGGCACTGTCCATGGTGGGATCAAGACCCTACTTCTGAGACTCTTTCTGATGAAGATTTGATCAAGATTACGTGTTGGGTTTTAGGGCATAAATAGGGAAAATTAGACCCAAAAAAAAAAAAAAAAAAAAAAAAAGAGAGAGAGAAAGAGAGAGACAGTGCGGAGTTTAAAAATGAGTTAATGGGGTTTTATGGCCACCAGAGAAGCGAACAACGAATATTGGCGCCGGCTGGCTAACGGTCCCTATGGCGCACGTTAGCATTTTCCTGGGCTTTTTTTATTTTTTCTTTTTTTATTTTTTTTATTATTATTATTATTTAAGATTTTTTTTTCCTTGTTTTATATGCCTTATTAAATGAGAAAGGGATTTTAGAAAACAAATGGAAGGTGGTGTTTATGGTACAATTTTATTTATTTATTATTATCATTATTTTTTGTTTACTAAAAAAATTAAAAATATATATAAATATAATTACTAAAAAATAAAAAATAAAAAAATAAACAGGCACACAGGCACGAGGGAATTGAAGAGAGGTAGAATCCAGAGCAAAAGCAGAGGAACCTTGAGTGGGTGAAACTGTGGGAGAATGTTTGAATGGACGATTCCCCATTTGCTTTATCAAAGAGGTTTGTGGGTGGACTCTCCCCATACTTCTAATATACTATGTAAATTTTACTAAGGTTGTTTTTATTTTTAAGTGGTGAACTTTTATAATTCACTTTACAAAAAACATTTTCTTACCAAACTCTGTGTAATAAAATTATTTTTTTAGGACATATTTGGAATATTAAAATAATAAATGGGAATGAAAAATCACTATCATTTTCATTTATTTTTACAACTAAATTACTTATTTGAAATGAGATAATGAGTCAAATATTTAGGACCTATTTGAGAACTATTTTTTATATCGGGTTTCTGTTTTAAAATAGAAAACACAGAATTGACAATCAAAAACTGTTTTCTATTTTTTGTTCTTAAAAAATAAAAAATATTTTTTAGTTGTTTTCTATTGTTTTCACTTGTTTTTTAAGAGTTGTTTCAAGAAATAATTATACAAATATATAGAATAATTAAAAATAAAATACTAGATATAAAAATTATTTTAAAAAAAATTAAAACATGTTAAAAATATTTTAGGTTTTTTAACAGACTTTTCATTTTACAAAAATTAGATAACAATTCTCAAAAAATATTTTTCAGAATTATTTTCGAAAACAGTTACCAAACAAACTCTTATAATCGAGAAAATTAAAGTACATTTTTATCAAATTTTGATTTTTGTCCTTGATGATACAATATCGTGATTTACTTTCATTTTTAATTCTTTCAAGTATAAAAGAGATGAATACGGATAATCTAATCATTTTGGTAAAGGGGTTGATGAAAATAATTACCAAATCATGCCATGGATGTAGTGAATGCAACTTGCTCCGATGGACCTAGGCTTGACTTGAACCCTAGTTTTGAATAATCATTTACCTAAAAGGTGTGCTTTGAAAAAAACCCTAAAATAGTGGAAGTGGGGGTATGGAAGAAAGAGGAGAAAAAAAAAATCCATCCCCTTTGTTAGATGCCCAATCATTCATATACTTGATTTCTTTATGTAATTTAAAGCATCTTTTGTACTTTGGAGACTAAGCTTGGGTTCAATATTTTAATGTAATGTTCCACACAATGTGACCCCCCATGCCTAGCCTTATGGCTCAAAGGCTCAACACAAAGCATTTTCCTTTTCAGCGCCTGCAAAAGGCTCCTCCCCAACCATCCAATCCTAGGCCAACAACACAACACATTCCCATCGAACCAAATTAGGGTACTCATAATGTGAGTTATCTCCATGCTATTTGAACGTATTTTTTACTCGTTTGATTAACAATAAATTAGTTCGAAGGGAATTTCTAATAAAGCCTAGTTTCGAATATCTTGATTTCTACCTTAAATCATCAATCAAATCCCTAATATTAGTAGTACAAAAATTACATTAATTTTAATGTGCATTTTTAGTACTCTAATATAACTAATATGAGCATCTGAACATTGGATACGCATGTTAATAATATAACCGCACATGTAAAAAAAAATAATAATATTAAGGTTTTAGCAAAAATAAGTCATAATCACACAATTATATATTGAATTTCATTAGTGGATCTTATAAGATCTCAGACGCATACCCTAACTTTATAGTGCATTCATCCAAACGCCCACGGTATTCAAATGCAAGGACAATTGATGGATATAGTCAACTTTTAATCTGTCAATCTCCCTTCTAAGGACATCCTTAAGGTTTGAACCCATAACATCGGCTCCGATACTACTTGTAGAACCTCATATGCTATCAACTCTCCTAAAAGCATTTAAGAGTATTGATAATGTTTGAGGTCTTATAGATTTAACCCATTTTCTTTTATCATTAGATTAACACAAGCGTATATTTTTTATTTTTTTATTTTTTTTAAAGAAAAAAAAAGATATGTTTTAATATTAGGGTTATTGAATTAATTAAAGATATCCATGGAGGTTATTTTATGAGAGAGTGGGGTAGGGAAAGAAGTTTAAAAGAAAGTGAATGGTTGTAAAAGGAAATGCCCACTAATTTGTGCTTTGAAGGTGAAGAGAATTATTTTAGGTAAAGGAAGGAGAAGCATGATTTGTGACTAAACAAACTCCATGGGAACTTCTCTTAAGTGGAGTATTGCTTTTCATTAATTTAATTTAAAGCTAAAGAATTTATCTTACTTTTGATGCTTCAGGTGTTCTTCCCTCTTTACTCCTTGTTTTATTCTTTTTAATCTTCCATTTATTTGCTCATTCATTTCTCAATTATGAATTGGGTGATGTGTTTTTGGGAATATTCTAAAGCTTCAGTTTGGCATTACTTAAAGACCATGTTTGGTGGTGGATTTTTTAATTTCCTTTTTTAATAGATTTTTAGGACAAGAATGAAACTAGGCATTTAATTATTAGGAAAATTCTAAGTTACCTATTGGTACCATATCGTACCATATCGAACTTTTGATCTGTGTAGATAAACTTAAACGTTTAAATTAAGTTTTTAAAAGAAAGGACTTAGAACCCGTTTGAGAGTGATTTTAAAATGAACTAAAAGCGTTTTTTAATGTTTCTCATTTACATGATTTAGATATTTGATAAATTTTCAAAAATACCAAGCAAATGTCTATAAAAAAGTTCCCAATGGAAACGTGTGTTATAAATAAAAATGTTTTAATTAGAATCACTCTTAAACGGACTCTTCTGTACAAATAAATATGATCAAAATATAAAGAAATAACATTTAAATACAAAAAAAAATGTGAGATCGATATTAAAATACAAAGAAATAAGATATCATATTACCAATTTTCGGTATATACCAATTTTTTGTGTGATATTAAACAATGACTTATCAATACCATAAAAAAAAAAAAAAAAAAAACCTTAAATGTTATCAATTATGCAAATATCTTAGCTTAATAGAGTTTAGAAATATAGTTGAAGAGGTTTTAATTTTACGTATTTGATATATAAGAATAGGAATGAAAATACCACAAAAAAGAAACGAATCGAAATTATAATAATATGAGTGAGATTTAGGCTTTGTTTGATAACTATTTTAAAACCAGTTTTGAAAACAATTTTTAAGAATAGTTTTTAAAAATTATTTTCTAATGTTTTGTATAACAAAAGTTTATTTGGGAACCTAAAATGTTTTTAACATATTTTTAATATTTTTAAATATGTTTTAAAAATAATTTGTATATCTAATATTTTATTTTTAATCATTTTACATGCTTGTATAATTATTTTCTAAACAACTCTCATAAAACAAGTAAAAATAACTAAAAGATATTTTTTTTAAACATCATGTTTTCTATTCTTAAAAATATAAAACATAAAACAATTTTTAGTTACCAAATATGTTTTCTTCTCTTTTTGTTTTAGAGAATAAAAAATTATTCTCGAAAACGATTTCCAAACAGACCTTTAATTTCCATAACAATGAATTTTTTACTCTAATGAATAAGAATAAAATTGATGTCACGTTCTCATTCCCTATTCCGATATTCCAAACAAGGTTTTAAGAATCTCCATCCTACGCATTTATCCATTCCCATTTTATATTCCAATATTCCAAATAGGACTTCAAGAATCTCCATCATATCAAAATATAATTGGAACAAATTTGAAAGGTAAGAATCTTCATCCTATCAAAAATATAATTGGAACACATATGAGAGGTAACTTGCACTTAGATATAAATATTTGTCAAATAATTATTATAAATCCAATGATATTAGATAGATTCAATGACTAGGATTAAGATTTATCTTCATTGGATCCAAAACATTTTTTTCATACAACAAAAAATCCACCCCAAGAGGTGGCCACCCTGACTCAAATTCAAGACCTCTCCTCATTGCATGTGGGAGTCAAGACCCCATAAAAATAATATTTCAAGTTTAGAAACCCTAAACATTTGGATAACATTTTTAACAGAAAGATGGTCCAAACCCTAAAAAAAAAAGGGAGAGGCCCCATTGACCCTGGAGGTTTCTTAAAAGATTGGGATACCCAAAAGAAGTAAAACAATGATGATTGGGGATTAACTTATGAGCAGTTGCTTGCTGCAAGGGGGATTGTATTCTTAATACATTACATTAAGGTACAAAGCCTAGATTCTCATACTCACCTAATCAAACAAAATCCTTATAAGCTAATGAAGATTGGTATATCAAAAATCAAGTCACCTGGGGTTGCCTTCAAGTTGGTGCAAGAAATCTTCATGAGGAAGAAAATTGGATTCATACTCAAACACAATCTTACCCTACTAAGAAATCTTATACAATTGACTTCATCTCTATATATATGGTATATTTAATGAGATATATTATATTATATTTATATGTAGTTTGTAAAATAAATAAAAATTTAAAAAGAAATGTTTATTTTTTTTTAATGTTTAATATTTGATTAAAATAAAAATTATATTGCATTTAAATATTTTCTATTAAAAAAATATATATGAATTGGTCTTATGTGTAGTGTTATATAGAAAAAAATTTCAATACTTTAAAATTTAGTAAATAATTAATTATTTATTAATTAATTTAATAATATGCATGATTAAAATATTAGAATTTGTAAATAAAAATTTTTTATTATATTCTTCAACATATAGAAATAATTTTTATATGTTAAATAATACATATATTAGTATTATTATACTAATATATTGTATAAATATTTTTTTAATTCATTTTTTAACCACAAGTTTAATTTTTTAATCAAAATTTTTTATTTTACAAAACAAGTAATATAAAAAAATAAAAAATAAAAGATTGATAATAAAAAAAATAAATTTATAACACATGGGATATGTATATCCTATATCTTACACCACTTATCTTATCCATTTTTAGTTGAACATAGAAAATGATAGCGACAAATCAACTTATCTTATCTTGTTATTCTCTTTCTTTATCTTATTTCATATTATATTCAACCAACTAAACATGACTTAAAAGCCTCTAAGAGCCATTATTATGGTGATATGACATTCAATATCACATCTCATAGGCTTATTCTAATAGTCATCACTTAGGTAACCCATCTCATGGGCTTGTCCTAAGAGTCATCATTTGGGTAACCCATCTCTAAACTTGAAAACGACATTATTGCATCCACCGAACATGATGCTCTCATGACTCAAACCCATGACCCTTTAGTCTTATACCACTTGTTGGATCGGACCTTAACCATTTCATCCGAAAACCAATTGGTGTCGACCTCATAGGCTTGTTCTAAGAGTCATCATTTGGGTGACTAATTCCCGAGCTTAAGAGTAACATTATTACATCCCAACAAAATCCAAAAGAAAGTTTCTAATAACATATACATTTGATCCATGATTATCATACACAATACAATAACAAGAAAGTCACATACCAATTTAGCAAATATGGTAGCTTGCCATTTCTATTTCCATTCCAACACTCAGGTTCCAAAAAGCTGAGTTGAATGTCAAGCATACCTTTTCTTTATTTTACATTAGTTATATCATCATACTTGCAGGTTGGCATGGCTGCTGATTGATGGATTTCACGAATCTTCAAGGCCATCTGCTTGATCATCATCAACAAGTTCCAAGTTCATCCGGAAAAGGGTATCCGGGTAGTTGCAGTTAATTATATACAGCTGCACTGGAAGAGTATTCCGATCTTCCATATGGCAGATGAGATCAAACTTCTCCACACCAGACTCTATGCACAATGGGTGGTTGGCATTCTTTATACTTTACTACTTCATTCTTCTACACCGATTCAGATCATGTAATCATATAAAAGCGAATGAGTATCAGGCATTAGGGGAGGAAGGTTGTCGATATAAAGGTAGAAACACCTCAAATCCTCCTTCGCGAGAGTAACTGTATCGACTACATCAATGTTGCCAGTGAGAACCCATAAGTCTCTAGAGCTAACTCTCTTTAGGCTGCCTCGACAAAAAGGGCAGGACTGAGAACGCACATTCCTGTGATTCAATTCAACATTGAGTACATTTAACATAAACAGTTTTGTTCATAATGTAAAATGTCATGGAATGGAGAAAACCGAAAGCAATTCATGGATGCCTACCAGTCATGAAAACAGCAGATGCACATAGAGTGGCCACAGTTAGGTAACACCATCTTGGTGCAAGTTTCCATGCAGATCCCACATTCATCATCCCTATCGATCTCTTTATCAGAAACCTTCCTCCTGTCTTCCACTCTCTTTCTGCTCAAAACTTCTGTGCATCGACTTCTCTTATTGGTATCTTCCAATTCGATAAACTGGCCTCCAAGTTGCCTGAGTGAAGGATATATCACAGCTGCAAAATGTTCCCAACTGAAGTTAGGACAGAATGTATGCATTTATCCAAAACTATGACAACCATTAAAGCTGGATGATCATTGAGGGTGAACCCAGGAGAAAAGAACACACCATAGAATTCCCTCAGGGTGGCTTTCCTTTCTTGTGAGGACATTGTTGGCATTCCATCAACATAGACCTGTACAATTAGGGAGCTTGATTTGGGATTTTCCATTGAAGTAGAGAGAGTAGTGAAGAGAGATGAGGACAAAGTTACAGAAACAGAAGCAGCCCGTGTGACTAATCCTACTAATTTCAAACAGTTTGCTAAAACAAATGACAGCCCACCTTATACACAAGTATGTGGAGAAGGCCTAAATAACTTGGCAGGGTATCCATGCATTTATAATCCAGCCATTCTATAAGAAACAGGAAGAAGGGAGCAAAGGGGCTGTAGGACAATCTCATCTGGACACGGTCCCCAGACTCCCCACCATAATCTCTTGGAAGAGCAGCTGCCCTGCAAACCCCAATCAAAAAGCAAATTGGTAAAATCTTCTGGCTGACCAAACAAGTGCATAAAAAGAATTTCATCTAGGTGAAGACCAAGACCATTAAATTACAGAACCAGTTCTACATATAGGGCCAATTTATCAAACTACAAAGCACCAAAGGAATTGAGAAACAAAATCCTAAAATGTAGGTGGTGAAGTCCAAATGGGTTTTCTGTTTTTGGATTTTCAGAGGGATGGAATTTCAGGAGGAGTTGAAATTGGGAACATAAGGTCGCATTTCCTCAATCCCAAATTGATATGTGAAAAAACAACTTCTTTACCTTCTTTATGACAAACACCCACCTAACCACCACATTGAATTGAACCAACTATCCAACAAGAACCTCAGAAAAAGGGGGGGGGGGGGAAAAGAAAGAAAACCAGGAAGGAAGAGAATTGACCAGTTCTTCAACAATGGATTCATCAACACAAAACCAAAAATAAAAAATAAATTCAAAAACAGGAAAGAAAGAGAAATTGCAAGAACTCACAGGTTATTGGCATGTTGTATATCAGCTTCAAGAGTTTTCACAGATTCCCTGAAAGAAGACATATGTGGGTGTTGCTTTTGCCACATTTTTCAACCCTTTTGTTGGGGGTTCTGAGGAGAAAGACAAAAGTTAGAGCAAAGGATGATGAAAAAGTGTGGGCTTTTTTGGTGGGGTTTACTTTAGTGGAGGAAGAAATTTGGAGGAGACGCCAGGACTTGGAGGAGTTGAGAGAGGGGCATAAGGGAGAGTTTTAAAAGGAAAGGGAGAGAGAGAGACGGGGGTTGCTTGGTATTGAAATAATTTGGCACCTCCAAGAAAAGAAAAGGATGCCTTCTCTTTCTTATGTGTCCTTCTCACCTTGCCTTTTATTTTCTCTCACCTGTTAATTCCCCTTCCATCTTCATACCTTTTGGCTTCCATAATTTGGGAAAATCCCTATTTTCCTCTTCTTAATGTTCTCCTTCACATTTATTTTCTAACTTTAGTTAATATATGGGATGTATATTCTAGAAAAATAATGCTTCATATCACATATAGAATTGGGTATTCAAACATTTTACACCAAAACAATAAAAAAAAGTCCAAGTAATCATTTATTCTAATTCTGCTAATATATCTAATCAATTTTCCTTAAATATGTAGATGTGTTTTAAAATTACAATAAGTCATTAAACTTAAAATGAACAATATCAAACTCGATCTTGAAATAGTTATAAAACTTTATCTTTTCAAAAATTAAGAGAGTCTAATTGTATTAGAGTGGATAATATTTATATAAAATGCAATGAATCATTAAATTTACTATTTGTCATTAATTTACATATTATTAAAAATAAAAATAATTTTGATGTTCTTAAAATTTTTATTTAAATAAAAATTTATTTTTACTATGCTGTTTGAAAAAATTATGATTATAAATAAGGAAAAAGATTTATTATATATTTGATTTTGCTTTATCATTATAACAAGAAATTTATTATATTTTAGGAAAAAAATTTAACTTAAAAAATGTTTTTGAAAAAAAAAATTAAGTATTTGACAAAATTTAAGAAACACCTTTGAGTAATGTCAGATAAGCAGTGTTTGAAATCACTTGTAGTGTTTTTTTTTTTTTTTTTTGTAAGAAAACATTTGATAAATAATTCTCCTAAAAAATAGTTTTACAAAAAACATTTGGAACAAAAATACTATCAAACGCACTCTAAATATTAAAAATTATATTTAAATGTCATAAAATAATTTTAAATATTTGAATAAAACTCAAAAACATAAATCTTACATTTTCCAAATTGATTTATTCCTATTTTTATAATTACAAAATTCGATTAAGAGTGTCTTTAGTAATGATTATGGGAAGTGTTTTTAACCTCTCTTAAAATTTTTTATCTTTCAAATGTTAGAATAGTTAAAAACGCTTCCTACAATTACTATCACGTAAACTCTAAAACTTCAAAATTGTGGGAATTTATGCTTATTTTTTAACAAAATAATTTTTAAAATGAAATAGTTATTTTTATTTTTTCTATTTTTAAATTTTCAAATTAAAAATAAAATTGTATAAAAGTCAAATTAACCATACACTAAATCTTGATTTTTCTAAAAATAATTTGATGAAAAACACCTTTCTTTTTTTCTCATGGAATTGAAGCCAGACCTAAATTAGATTAATGGGGTATGAGGGTTGATACTTATGAATTATGATCTAATCATTAAAAAAAATTAGTTGTTTAATGATTGATGGCACAACCATTATCAAAATAAAAGCAATAATAAACAGGTTGTACCAACCCTCAAGTTAGTTAGGAAACAATTTTCCATCTTCCCAAACACATAAGTGTAGAATGATCAGGACCCTCCATTTATGATACACATGTGTTGGCAACCGTTGGTATGGTTAATATGGATAGAGGTTGACAATGAGAGATGTGTGAGTGTGTTATTAATGGGCACACGTGTGTAATAATAGCCTTATTATGGATTACACCTACCCCATATGTGTACACTAGGTCCTCCACGTGTCCAAATTTTGTACCCTCCACTTCTAGGGAATTTTTTAAAAATATTATTAAAAACTATAATTATTTTATAAACTATTAAGAATTTCATGGTAAAACTATAGCCTCAAATTCATTTTTTCAAAGAAAGATTCTATTACCAATATAAAATTCATTTTCCAATCTAAAAGAAAAATGATTTTAACATTTAACTCCTCTTTTCAAAAAATAAATTAATATTGAAGGAATCTATTAAAATTATTAAATAATAATATGAATATTGGTCATTTTAAATCTTACGATTTTATGATTTTAAAATGTATTTATATAATTCCTTTATACAAATACAAACTCTTCATATATGGGTACTATGTTTCACAATATTTCGAGGGTCAAGGAAATTCATACACCAAAATTGATAAACTTAGCTCTAATACTATTTGTAATGATTTATTTCCAATTATATTGATTAATGAAAGTTCGAAAAATCCTCATAATTTTAAAATACATTTATATAATTAAGAGAAATTTATATATTTACAGAAATATGTGAGTTTAGTATTTTTTTTATATTGAATTTATTTTTTGAACTTATAAATTTAGTAATTTTCATTAAATTCATCTTTTCAAGTATTATTACATTGAATTCATCCTTCAAAAAGACTTAATGTAAATGATTTTTATTTTTTTATATTGAATTCATATTAAAAAGGAAAATTTAGGCTTTACTTAAGAACTACTTTTTATAAAAAAAATTTAAAAATAGTTTTTGAGAATTGTTTTTTGAAAGTTGTTTTATGATGTTTTGTAAAATAAAAGTATGTTTGAAACTTAAAATATACATAACATATTTTCTATATTTAAGAAATAAATAAAAATATTTTTTATTTACTATATTAGAAAAAGTGGGTATTGACTCATTAATTAAAAAATATATAAAAAAAAACCTAAAATTTTTAAATGAATATTATTTCCATCAATTTAAAAATAATTTAAAATACATACATTTTATTACGAGTGAGATAATTATTCCCTAAAATAACCTTTTTACATGTCATATCAATAAAAACCAATTAATAAGTAGACTCCTTCAATGTTTTCCTTCTTTTTAGATCTCTTTTTTTTTTTTATTATTATTTTAATATTAATAATAATAATAAAGAACATATCTAAAAGGAAGTAACGGATTTAAAAGGAAGGAAAGTTAGAGCTTACTTGTTAATTAATATTTGTTTATGTAGAAAAAATAGAAAGTCCCAACTTTAATAATAATAATAACAACATATCTAGAAGGAAAAGAAGTAAGGAAAATTCTACTTGTAAATTGGTGTTGTTGATATGACAAATAAAAAGGTTATTTTAAAAAGTAATTATTGATTTATAAAAAAAAATACATGTATTTTAAATTATTTTTAAATAGATAAAATAATACTTATTTAAAATTTTTGAGATTATTTTTTCCATATTTTTTAAACTTGGTGAGTCAAAACCCACTTTTCTCTATTATATTTATCTTTAATCATTCTAAATAATTATTTAAAAAAAATCCTAAAAAACATTAAAATAAAATTAAAAGATGTTATTAAAAAAAATATTCTTTTTAACAAGAAAAAATTATTTTCCATTTTTTAATTCTCAATATTTTTTAAGTCAACATTTTTAAAAACAGGACCCACTTCAATAGGTCCAAATTTCCTACCCCATATTAATTGCATTAGAATTCCATGGACTTTTTTTCTAAATTTTAATGCTCTGGATGCTATGTCATATTGTCATGTGATACCATTTATGACCATTTATTTTTTCATAATTAATTAATTATGTTTTCTATTTTCCATACATTATAATATAAGAAAAGTACGCTTTAGGCCGGTTTTGGGATTCATGCACTCTCAGCTTGGTTTGGTTGGCAAGTAAAGCACAGACATTGAACCGAAGGAGAAATTAATCTCCCTCTTCAAACCCAAACCCTAACCTTTCTTGTCTTCCTCTCATTTTAAAAAACCGAAAAACCCGATTATGTTTAGTTCCTGAAAAATACTAAAAAAAGAAAAAAAATATAAAGAAAAATGATTTTTTTCATGTTTAATTATATTATAAAAAATATAAAGAAAAATCAAATATAATTAAAATTAATTAAAATTTTATGTATTTTTAAATTATTTAATCTTTATATTGATGAATTAAAATAAATAAAATGAATTTAAAGTAAAAAAAAAATAATTTATCAATTTTTAATATATTTTGAGGATTTTAGAGAACATGACCCGGTTGAAGTCCCACCTCAGGATCGATTTCCAATTGGATAATTGGAATGGGTTTGGAGCGGAAGAGTCTTTACAAATCAAGAGCCTAAACTAAATATGGGCCTAAATTAAGCCCAGCCCATAGACGACTGATGGACCCACCTGTTAGAGCCTTTTTCAAAATTGGTTACAGATTCCATCAATGTGGGCCAGCTCTTTCAGACACGAACAACAATATGCATCTTGGACCCACACGGTACAGATCCCCAACGTATTATACATATATTCCTTCTTTCCAATAAAACTTAAATGACTTAAATTAAGTTATATTAAGTAATTAAGTTTATGTACATTTAATATTGTATTTTGGTATACACTTTTTCTAAAAAAAAAAATGGAAAACAAGAATTCAAATTTAAAAAATTCAAACTTAATATATTCAATTAAAATTAATTATAATTTAATGTATTTTTAAGTCAAAAATAATATCTTCAATATTAAACAAATTTGAGGGAATGAAATTTTAATTATTTCAGAAGGGGTTTTTTTTATAAAAAAAAATAAACAAATTGGAACCTATTTTGGCAGTGCTTTTTAAAAGTGTTTTTAACCTTAAAAACACTTAAAAACATTTTTAAGATAAAAGAAATAGGTGTTTGATAATATTTTAAAAAATATTTTTGAAAATTTAGAAAAACACTTTGACGTGTTTTTTAGAAAAGTATTTGGGAGGTGTTTCTTTTTAAAAAAAAAAAAACAGAAAACACTTCAAAAAATTTCATAAATTCCTAAAATATCCTTCCCCACTATCCTCTATTTCCCTTTCACTATCTCCTTCCTTCTCATTCTCCTCCACCTCCTCTTTTAACTTCCCTTATATAAAAATAAATTTTGATTTTTTTTAACAATTAAATATTTATATACATTTTTTGTAATAAAATTTTTGATTTATTATAATAAATGTCTTTTTTTAGTAATGTACTGTTATTAAAAGTATTTTTCTATTTATCGATATATTATTAAGAGCTTATTTAATAATGATTTTAAAAAAACGTTTTTAATATTTTTAATACTTAAAATTTTTTATTATTCAAATATTAAAAATATAATAAATATTTTCTAAAATCACTCTAAAAATACTATTAAAATCTTTTTATAGAAGTATTACGAAAGAAAACACTTTGACAAGAAGTGACAAATGGGCCCTTAGTAATAGTAGTGGAAAGGCAATAAAGAGAGTAGGTTTACATCTCCCTCACCTTTTGGTGGAGTGAAGAGTGTGAAACATGTACACAAAGTGGACCCATTCTTCTTCCTTTGAAAAGCTAAAGGGCGAAAACAAGTCGCCCAAAGGGACAATGAATTAGATTTTGTTGTCATTACCTAAAAAGCAAAGCATTTCAAGACTAAAGTAAAGATGGGTTAACAATAAAAATTCCCCCTTTCAATTTCTTTATACCTTTTCCTGCTTTTAAGATGCACTTGTATGCCTTAGTATAGGAGAGAGGCTTTGGTAAAATTAAAAAAAAAGGTCATAGATTAAATATGTATTTATTTGTATGAGTTTTGGACAAAGACGATTTCTTTAAAACAATATTTTCACAAAATAATTTCATCTTCAAAATAATTCCCAAAATATTATGTTTTATTCATGTGGGTACCCATGTCATAAAACCGATGTCGGTAACTATAATTTTGATTTTTTTTAAATAATCAAAACCATAGTTGATGATTATAATTTTAAATTTAAGCTTAAAATGATAGTTGGTGATTACAGTTTTAAGTTTAAATTTAAAGCTATAGTCATCAATTACGGTTTTATGTTTAAAAAATTTTCAAAACCATAATTACTGATTATAGTTTTGTGATGAAAGAAAAAAAAATTCAAGCCATGTGGATGTCTAAAGTGGCTCAAATGGTTAGTTTGGAAATTATTTTGGTTTGAGGTTTAGTTTGTGATTTTTTTTTTCAAATACATTAGTTTTGCTTGAAACCCTATTTGTATTGCCTAAAAACTTTATTTTTGCTTAAATTTTTGGATCAATTAATAGCTTTTAAAAAAATATGAATATTACATTTTCTTAATAGTTGATGGGATTTTAATTTTATGGGTAACTTCATAATATACTACTAAATTTATCACACTTTTCAAAGTAAGACATGTGATTTAAATCTTAGAAACTAGATTTTTAGGTTTTCAAAGACAAAAATATCACCATGTCCAAGGCACACACAACCAAAAAGAAATTTTACCCATAAAATCACACATTTTCCTTTTTCCCAACCACTCATTTTCCTTTTTGCCAATCATAACTTAGTTGTACTTACACTTACCCAGATTTTTTGGACAGACTCAGCCAAGTGTGGGAAGTTTCCTCATGTCATTCACATGTTACCATCTTACCATTACTATTTCCTTTTTCATCTCTGTATTTTTCCTTCAAGTGACTGACCTCAAATTCTTATTTTCTCACCTCCTTTTTCCAGCTTGATCTGTGTGTTTGTCACAATATGCTTTTCCCAAAGCAAGAAAAAGTGAACCCGAAATCTTTTTCTCCAAAAAGAAGATTCCAAAACCTAAAGAATAGTTCAGGAATGTGATTGAACATTGCCCAAACTCACAAATCCATCAGCAAAAGTGAAGAGCTAGTGGAAGAAAGATGGGATGAGATGCTGAACTTTAAGCCAGTTGAGAACTGCCTTTGATTTTCTCTCAATACTTGAAGATGCTAAACAAAAACTAGGTTCAAAAGCTCTGGTTTCTCTCCCTGTTCTTCAATGGGGTTATTCTACCATTTCTTGGTCTCTTTTCTATGCTTAATAACAACTACTCTCTGCCAAGTTACAGGTATGTTTCTTCTTCGATCTTTAGTTACAGAATTACAAGATTTTACCCATACCGAGTTTTCACCATCAGGAGCATATAAATATATGCATAGAAGTACAGATTCTAAAGAGAAAAACAAGATTATGTATACCAGATAGCATGGTGAATGATACTAATATGTCACTTCTAACTATATGGATCAATTTTCTGATTTTTCGGGTTAATCGAATAAGCAATTTGATATGCAGAGTTCATCAGTATAGACTGTGGAGGCACAAGTAATTACACTGATTCAAGGACAGGGCTGCAGTGGATTTCAGACGCTGGGGTCATTAGCTATGGAAAATCAGTACAAGTTGAGAATCCATATGGGGGCTGGCTTCAGTATCAGCAACGCAGAGACTTCCCAACAGAAAGCAAGTATTGTTACACTCTGAAAACAGAAGAGAGAAGAAGGTACCTAGTCAGGGCCACATTTCAGTATGGAAGCTTGGAAAGTGAAGGCACATACCCGAAATTTCAGCTCTACTTGGATGCAACCAAGTGGGCAACTGTCACAGTTTTGGAATCAGCGAGAGTATATGTGAAGGAAATGATCATCAGGGCACCCTCGAGCTCCATAGACGTTTGTCTCTGCTGTGCTACTACTGGTTCTCCATTCATATCTACTCTTGAGTTGAGACCACTCAACCTTTCAATGTATGCCACCGATTTTGAAGATGGTTTCTTCTTGAAAGTTTCAGCTAGAGTGAACTTTGGTGCTCCAAGTGAGGACCCCATAAGGTATGATTCCTTGAGGTGTTCAAATTTGACAGTAGTTTGATCCAAAAGCCCCATGTAAGGAGCCCTTTTCTAAAGTACCGAAAATA
This sequence comes from Vitis riparia, assembly GCF_004353265.1. NCBI lineage: Eukaryota > Viridiplantae > Streptophyta > Magnoliopsida > Vitales > Vitaceae > Vitis > Vitis riparia. The sequence continues at coordinate 21,068,002 of NC_048431.1, read as the reverse complement.
ACTCTGTTTTTCTCAGGTACCCTGATGATCCATATGACAGAATATGGGAATCTGATCTTGTGAAAAGGCAAAATTATCTTGTGGGGATGGCTCCAGGCACAGAAAGAGTCAATACATCAAAGCAGATAGACGTAAGAACAAGGGAGTACCCACCTGTTAAAGTAATGCAAACTGCAGTTGTTGGCACAAGAGGAAGGCTCAGCTACAGGTTGAACCTGGAAGATTTCCCAGCCAACGCTCGGGCTTATGCATTTTTTGCTGAAATTGAAGAGTTGGGAGTCAATGAAACACGGAAATTCAGAATGGAGCGACCTTATTTGCCTGACTATAGCAATGCAGTGGTAAATATTGCTGAGAATGCCAATGGGAGCTACTCTCTTTATGAGCCTAGTTACATGAATGTTACTATGGATTTTGTTCTATCATTCTCTTTTGTAAAGACCCGAGACTCTACGCGAGGGCCACTCTTAAGTGCAATTGAGATAAGTAAATATGTGCAGATTGCCTCAAAGACAGACAAGGGAGATGGTAAGTCCATGATCACAGTATGCTTGGTTTCAACTAGGCCTAATGAGCCTTCTATATTTGACATACTATTCATGTGCTTTACCAGTATGAGCTGTTTGCTAATAATTTTATCATTTGGAAGTGACTGTTCTGAATGCCCTTTGCGCCATTTCTACTGAAAGTGCTTGGTCGAATGAAGGAGGTGATCCATGTGTTCCAGCTCGCTGGTCATGGGTGGCTTGCAGCCCAACAACCACACCGAGAATTACAAAAATGTATGTCCTTCCATGCTTTACTAGTGACTCTTCTGGTTTATTTCAGAATTTAGTGCAGTACTATTCACAATTCCATTGGGAAAGCACCCAACATTTTATCATTCTGCATCTCTGTAAGAGCTAAGCTGAAAATGGATTCTTCATTGGTGGAACAGTACTTTATCTGGAAAGAATCTGAATGGTGTAATTCCATCTGAGCTTAAGAACATGGAGGGATTGACAGAATTGTAAGCGCTATTAATCTCAACAAGGACTTATTTTTCTATACTAATTATTCCTGTCTGTCATAGTTAGAGTACCAGTTTTTCATTTTCTTAGGTGGCTGGATGGAAATTACCTCACAGGGCCAATCCCAGACATGAGTAATCTTATCAGTCTGAAAATTGTGTAAGCTCTCCACTTCATAAGTTCACACTAAGAAAGTTCCATATCTTCAGTGATGATATATGCTTATCTTTTGTGAATGTGCAGGCATCTAGAGAACAACAGACTGACTGGTCCATTGCCTTCTTACCTTGGTAGTTTGCCAAGCTTACAAGAACTGTATGCAGTAACCTGGATTTCTTAACTTTTGCTTGACAATTGGATTGGGTTAGAGGCTTCCTTTTTGGTAAAATTCAAGTTTCAAATTTTTGGGAAGTTGCCTTGATCTGATCTAATCCAAACTAGAGATGTTTTCTTTTCCTGATACACCTTTTGAGTATGCAGTAACTGTGACATCCATACATGGCAGGCATGTGCAGAACAACCTTCTTAGTGGAGAAATACCCCCAGCATTGTTAACCGGCAAAGTAATTTTCAAGTGAGTATGCTTGTAATCAATGCATATATGAAAATGAAGCTAAAATCTCCAAATTTTCATCCTAGCTCAATCCAAACCCCAAGACTGCAATTACAATGTGAACTTGGAAAAGTGAATAGAGTTGTGCAAAAATTGGCTGAGAGAAATCAATGCCTTGTACACTTAATAAGACATAAAGCAAACTGCAGAATTTCCAGAGAGAGTTTTCATTAAAAGGAGAAAAGTTTTAGTCAGTAAGCACTACTCAGGCATAATAATCCTGGGACAAAACAATAAATTGATGAGAATGATGAAAAGAGAGGCATTCCAAATCCTGTAGTGCAGAGAATTTTCTGACAGATGTACTTGTATTCTCTTGCAGCTATGAAGGTAATAGCAAACTACACAAAGAGGCACACAAGACACACTTTAAGTTGATACTTGGAGCTTCAGTTGGACTGCTTGCACTTCTCTTAGTTCTTTGCATAGGAAGTTTATTCCTGTTGTGCAATACTCGAAGAAAGGAATCGCAAAGCAAGAGTAATGACAAAGGTAGTGTAGGGCAACCAACCCTTTCTGTTATTTTTCATGTTCTCTGCAAGGACATTTTATGTATCCTCCATATTTTTCTTGTGCCCATCAGGAAGTTCTTTGCGTACGAGCACGAAGGCTTCTACTTCTTACTCAATTGCAAGAGGTGGAAATCTAATGGATGAAGGAGTAGCTTGCTACATTTCACTCTCTGACCTAGAGGAAGCTACTAAAAATTTTGCAAAGCAAATTGGCAGAGGAAGCTTTGGACCTGTCTACTATGGGAAGATGCCAGATGGAAAAGAGATTGCAGTTAAGATCATGGCTGATTCATCCAGCCATGGAACCCAGCAGTTTGTAACTGAGGTAGATTCGTATACCCTGTTATTAATTAGCAAAATCCAACATTCTACTGCTTCCGATCCTCAGATTTAGTAGAAAATGCTACTCAATAACTTACTTGTCATGTGAATCAAACTTCTATGCTGACTGAATAAAGCATTTGAAAGAAGGCTTTTCCCAGGAAGAATCCTCATTGTACTACAAAAAAGCTATCATTAGACCTTCAAATGATAGCACATATGAATAAAGGAAGACCATTATCATGATTTCCAATTCAGTAACCAGAGTAGTATACTTGCAGGTTGCCCTCTTGTCAAGAATTCATCATAGGAACTTGGTTCCTCTCATTGGATACTGTGAGGACGAACACCAACATCTTCTGGTTTATGAGTACATGCACAATGGAACCCTGCGCAATCACATACATGGTCTGATCTTCTGCAGATACTTTAACAATCTTGTTTTCTATCATTTTCTCTTATCAGCTGCAATGGAAACAACTGATTAACAAATCATATGACACAACCTGCTTGCAGATTCTACAAACCAGAAGTGTTTAGACTGGCTTGGTCGTCTTTATGTTGCAGAAGATGCAGCTAAAGGTTTGATGTGAAACTTCTTTTTACTTGATAATGCATAAACTAGAGTTCGCGTCCATATTGTAATCACAAAAATTGAGTTATCTGCAGGTCTTGAATACTTACACACTGGATGCAACCCCAGTATCATTCACAGAGATGTAAAGACAAGCAATATTCTATTAGACATTAATATGAGGGCAAAAGTATCAGATTTTGGACTTTCAAGGCAAGCTGAAGAAGATTTAACTCATGTATCAAGTGTCGCACGAGGGACTGTAGGCTACCTTGATCCTGAGTAAGTCAGTTTTAAGTTCTGTGCCAAGTTATGGTGGTTTCCTGCATCTAGTTCTAAGACTAACAATTTTTTTTTTTTTTTTTTATTTCCAATAGGTACTATGCAAATCAACAGCTGACAGAAAAGAGTGATGTTTACAGTTTTGGAATCGTCCTGCTCGAACTGATCTCTGGAAGAAAGCCAGTTTCACCAGAAGATTATGGTGCTGAATGGAACATTGTTCATTGGGTATGCACCCTTCACAATTCTCATTCACAACTTGTAGAAGGCTTTTTTTCTTAGAACCACTCTCTAATTTAAAGAACAATAAGGTAAACATACAATCTCAAACAAGATCATTGGGCAAGACAATGCCAAGATAATAAAGACAATTACTATACTAATACACCCATAAGCTAAGACAACCCAATATGAACTCCTCTCTCAGATTATGAAACTATTTCATCCCCTTGGTGGTTTTGCAGGCAAGGTCATTAATTCGTAAAGGAGATGTGATCAGTATAGTGGATCCATTTCTACTAGGAAATGTCAAAATTGAGTCCATTTGGAGGATTGCTGAGATTGCAATACTATGTGTAGAACAACATGGAACTTCCAGGCCTAAAATGCAGGAAATAATTTTAGCTATTCAAGATGCCATCAAGATTGAAAGGGGGAATGAAGGTGATCACAAAGCATGTTCTGGTAGTTCAAAAGGACAATCTTCGCGCAAAACATTACTAACAAACTTCCTTGACATCGAAAGCCCTGACTTATCAAATGATTGCTTAGTCCCTTCTGCAAGATAAACATGATCCCACACCATCTATTACTTTGTATAAGTAGAAAAATACTGTTAACTTCTCTTTGTGATAGATGTTTTGCTTGTAGCTAATATGCCAACAGCAGAGAGTAGTAAGTATAAACTAAGCCCTCTTTCCTTTTTTTCAGTGGTCACATTAAATAACAAAGGAAAAGCACACCATCTTGCTTTGGTTGAAGATTCATTGAACACATCCTGATGAAAAAGCTTTGCTCTTTAGCCCACCATGGAGGGCCAGAAAATTTATTTTGGTAGGCTAAGCCGCCATTGAAAGGAGTTTCATGTCTATCAGCCATGGCCCATTTGTTGTACCAAGTGCCTTCCTCAATTGACTTTTGTTTAAGGGATGGAGGCACGGGCCTTTAAGGCCCTTCCCACTCTTGAAAATTCAAGGGGCCTAGATTTTACCTTTTTCACTCATTCAAAGGGTTCAGTTGGGCTACCAACAACAACCAAGAAAAGGGTGAAAATTGAAAGAAAATAGCTTTCAAAACCAATGATGACTTTGTTCGAGTGAATGGGTTTGTTACAACAAACAATGCAGTGCATCACCTACTCACTCTTATTACTAATCATACAAGCATTAATTATCATCTCCTCAAAAAAGAATGGTACACCTAATTTTTCATTCTATGACTCCAAGTTTTTTATGGCACTAAAATTAGGTCATATTAAGAAAAGAAAAAAAAAGATGAGGGGATGTATTATTGGATTGCTCTATGTACTGTTAATATCAACAGATTTCCAACATTTACCCTCATTCATGATCATATCAAACTTGTTCAAAGACTATTTTCATATATCTGATCACTTTTTGTTAGATAATACTTTTGGTATAATTTTGAAAAGTTAAGAAACTCCCATGACAACATTTATGCATTCATAGAATCTAAGTTTAATACGAATGAATGTTCATTTTGTATTGTCATCCAAGCAAATTTTAATGGAAACACCCAAATTTAGTCAAAGGTATTAAATACCCAATAGCCTATTCCTTGTGGGAGGCTCAATTAATGAGCAATTAGCCCCCCAAATCTGACTGACCCCAAATGGGACCTTGAAAAAAAAGCCTAGCTGGACCATATCAGGATAACAAAATGACTCATCTATACAATAAAGTCCAGCTTAAAAGATAACATAATTCAGAGACTTATATAGTATCCATATGGGTACAGGTCATTATCCGATTAATACACTAGAATATAATAACAAAAAAGACCCAAAATATGGGGCTGCTGGTAGCCTGGTAGAAGAAAGCCAACCACAAAAGCAAAAGCTAATAATTTGAATTTAATGTGACAGGGCATCTCAATTCAGAAGAAGCCAAGCCTCTTGTCTTGTATATTTTTTCTTTTATTATTCCTAGTCTGACCAAAAACTGAAGCAAGGGAAAAAACCAAAAGACTCGCCTTCACAAAAGCATAATCTAAAAAAGATTACAAGAAAGTTGGTTTTGGATTGGGTTCTTTAAAACCAGGGCTGCTGTGGAGGAAGGATAGGGATGGAGGTGGTGCATTATCAGCTTGCTAGGTGTTCTTACCAAGATTCTATTAAGGTTCTGGAGGCTGATGTACAGCATGCCAATGCTTTGTGAGTTTTCTTTGGGTTTCTTGCTCTGAATTCTCTGTTCTCTGCCTGTTTTTTGTTGGTTTCCTCTATTGGGTTCTCTCTCTCTAGTTTTTGTGCTCTTGGTGAATTTTTTCTTCTTAATTCTCAATCCTCGGCCTGTTATCCTCAACTGGGTTTTCTCTTTCTATCCTCTTAAATGACTTTTCCTACTCTGAATTCTCAATTCTCTGCCTGTTTCAGTTGTTCCTTTCCTCAACTCGGATTTTGTGTTTTTTGTCCTCTGAATGAACTTTCTTCTTCTCTATTCTCTTCTCTCTGTCTGATTGTTATCGTTGCCCTCAACTGGGTTTTCTTTCTTCTGAGTTCCCAATTCTCTGCCTACTTGTGTGTTTTTTCCTAACTGGGGTTTCTGTCTTTGTATGCTTTTTTTCTTTGGGACCGGCTGTGTAATGTCAGATTCAGGTTTTCAAGGAATTATAATAAATGCCCATTTGGGATTCCAGCATGTAGTGCAGTTGATTTGTCCTCTTTGGTTTCCTATTTATATTATGAGGTCTTTGATCATCATCAACAGCAGCTGCAGTGGTGGATCATAATTTTACTGCTGTGCAAATTGAGGGGAAACATGTAGCCCCATTTGGGTTTCCGTACTTTGGAATGATTTCTCAAATGTAGGACACATTCCAATCTCTTTCTCTTTTCTTTTTTTTTTTTTGTGAGTGTGCTTGAGGGTTATGCTTGGTTGGCTCTATTGAGGATATTATGGTTTGTATAGTTGCGGTAGCCTAGCTGGTGATAACAGAATTGGAATTTGTGGATAAATCCTTGTGCTAGCATGTAATAAGATCCATTTCAAACCGGCAAAACTAGACAAATTCAATTTTCTATGGTTACCTCTTCCATTATAGTGCAGGGTGTTTGACTGTAATAATGTCGTAAAATTAGAAAAGTAAACTGAAATAAGTTAAAAATAAGATGAAATAAAATGCCTATTTTATTTATTTAATTTTTTTACAGCTTATGTTGGATGGAATTGATCAATGCAAGGCAGAGATACTGTTGTTATTGGTGAGTTGAAGTGTTGGAACTGATTTTTCTTCGAATTTGCGATTTCGGTTTTCAGGGCTGCTGCAATTCCAAGAGGGAAGGGTGGTGCTCGACTTCAAATGAAATTAGCATACAATCCCTTGGCGCCAGTCTTTTTGTTTTTGCTCCAGTGGATGGATTGTTCATGCATGTGCCTACTCCCCAAGTATCTCGATCTCTTCCACATACTCATTTACAAGGTTGGTTCCTGTTTATTGGTGTTGATATTTGCTTCTGACATGAAGGTCAGAGAAATCAGAAGTAATGGCTTAGCAGATTGCCACTTTCATTTTTCTTGTGTAATGAAACCAGACCTCCGACAAGGTGGCTCATGAATGTTTTCTGTTGGTTTCGTTCTTATATTCTACAGGTATACACAGATGGGAGGCCGAATATATCTGCACATGGAAGGAAGGCAACTATTAGGGACTTCTATGGTCCGTAAACTGTCTACCTATGAGTATTGTCTTCTTTGTATCTGGTGTATGCATTTGTTGATATGTGTTTTCACTTCAATGAAAATCAAATTGCAGCTGTCATATTACCTTCTCTTCAACGTATCCATGGTAACATAATGGAGCTGGATAATGATGAAGATGGCCATCCTGAAATAGAGACGTACGGCAAGAAAAGAACAGAAGAAGATGGCAGGCTTTCCAATATGGATTTGAAAAGGGAAGATGAATGTGGAATTTGTTTGGAGCCTTGCACCAAAATGGTCTTGCCTAATTGCTGTCATGCAATGTGCATCAACTGCTACCGTGACTGGTAAGTTGGTAACTACAAGGATTGTATTTTCTTTATTCTGTCTCTAACACTTTCCAACTGCATACATGAGATTCTAGGCTGCTATTTTTCTTTACACTCTTCCTCTTCTTTATCCAAATTACAGGAACACAAGATCAGAGTCCTGCCCCTTTTGTCGTGGCAGCATAAAGAGAGTTAATTCAGAAGACTTATGGGTTCTCACTTGTGGTGACGATGTGGTCAACACAGAAACAGTTTGCAGGGAAGATTTATTGCGCTTCTACCTCTATATCCACCAGCTCCCAAAACACTACCCGGATGCTCTTTTCTTAGTGTATTATGAATACTTAATATGATTAGAAGTAAATGAGAAGAGTGGTGTAAAGAGAAAAAAGAAAAGCCGACCTAAATGTAAATAGAGTCTGGTAAAGGAAATCTTCTCAGATTGTTATTCAACCATTACCATTCCCATTTGTACCTACACAGAAGTTCATAAACTTTAATATATGACAACATTGTAATAAAATTAAAAATTTTCGTTTCGTTCCTGTTTACATTGGTCTACTTGCTTGAGAATTCATTGACCAAACGCTACTTGTATAACTTTTATACATAAACCAAAACATTAAGAAGGTTAAATACTGAACAGAAAATTCTAAAGTTCAAGTTTGTTGTAGTTCGGCTACATTTTTATCTTCTCTATTAAGCGGCTCCTAAATGATTCTGATTCTGATCTTACCAAAATTTATCATCCCTGCCTTGTATACATGAGCTGCCTAGTTTATGGTGTGAAATGCCTGTATGCACTTGTTTCCCTTTAGTGTCAACTTTCTGTGTATATGCTGACTCTTCTTAGAGGTAACTCTTGAAACCCCACCCATGAAGCATATGAGGATTTGGTGTCTGGAAGGGTCACCAGTAATTGATCACAAGTCTTAGGATGGTGAGAGAACTTTTGGTTAAGCTATCGGGGTTTGTACTGCTGCTCCTGCTGGTATGCATGTCAAACTGTAATTTAAGTAACAGTATCAAGCCTCTTTGGAAATGATATTATCATAATCAACACAAAAACCAAAGCATATTCACTTTGTTTTTCCATGCATGAATGAAGCTGATTCTTATCCATTTGCTTCAATGGGAAATTTTTCTCAAAAGGCATGAATTCACAGCTGATACTACCTTAAGTGACTAGTTTGCTAAATAAGAACCATTGAGCTGCTCTCTGATGCAATGTTTTTATTTATTTATTATCTTTTGATCGTTTCAATAGGTTTTAGTACAACATAACCCTCCAGGCTGTCTTCTCCAGGGATTGTGGCAGCTGGATACTATCATGAGCATGATCTAAATGATGCAATGACCGGTTAAAAAACTATAGTCTCCTTAGGTTTCAAGTGTCAATATAGTCTTTCTTTGTACTACATTTTACTAAAATGAGGACAGGAAATACATGGAATGCATCTCCATGCGAAGAGCAGGTGAAACCCAGTGTAGCTGTGACCTGATTCAGAGGATTGGGAGGCTTCTTCTCTTGACAAACTTGAAACAATTGCCTTGAGGTACCTCTCGATAACCCTGTTTCTAACATATCCATATCAGAAATGCAATGTTAGGCATCATCTGTGAGACAAAAAAAAAAAAAAAAAACAGAAAGTAGGACTTACAGCTGATTATGAAGAGTCTTCACTACCTAGGTAAGCTGAAGATTAGCTTTCTTTGAGAGGCATCTTCTGCAGAACATGGCTTCCAGCAGAAACAAAAGCATCTCTGAATGCATTTTCTTTTTACCATTCAAAACAATGTGATGGTTCAATGGCTACAAAACTTAAAGCCTAGAACAATACAATGGAGACATGCATAACAATCAATCAATCAACCTGCATAAACAGTGTGTTTTCTGGATTTTCCTTTTCCTTGAGGAAATTGATCATTTTATTAACAAATACATATCGCACGAAAAGTCAAATGAAATGCAAATCATCCTGAAACAAAACATATATGTTAGCTGTCTGAATGCGGCGTACACTCTATTAAAATGAGCCTGGCAAATTCTAACTTAAAGCTAGTTAGCTGTGCAACTTCTTTTCTTCTTAACTAGCTGATCGAATGATGGTTTACAGTAACCTTTATTTAACAAGAGATCAGCTAAAACATGATGCATGGCTTCTGTGAGGTGAACCCCATCCCAGGTGATGTGCTTGCTGGGGTCACTGCAGACTCTTGTGTTGCGTGCACCACACAACGAACGCAAGTCAAAGTTGAGCTCTCCTTTCCCACATCCACAGCATGCCTTGAAAGGCTCTGAAAATCCGAACTGAATGGGATTTTTCAGTACTGTGTAGTATGCATTCCAAATATCAGCATATGCAATAATGCTGTCAGGGTACTGCTTCTGTTGTTCTGCCAACTTGGCCTGAAGGAGTTCATTGTGGGTTTGTGTGACCGTGTTTGCAGTATCAGCACACCCAAGATTATCGTGATCACTTACTGGGGATAATGAAATGTCAAAGGGGAGGCACCCAGTCGGTGGAAGGCTTTGAACCACAATGTACTTTGCACCCCTGTCCAACAATGTCTGTCACATAACACAGGCTAGGTTAGTCCCACTCTTCCTATCCAAACCTCCTAGTACTCAAATTCAAGTTTGATATATGCCAAAGTTCTTATGTCATGAGTGAATTCGGATTTTGAGTTTTCCTGACAAAAGCTTGTTTGAACCATCTTCTTATGTGGCAAGAAGTTTATGGCTTAATTTAGAAGAGTCTTTGAAGGGAAAAAGATGATCAGCCCTTCCAGAGTGTCTTATATCAAGTATAATTCCTTAATCCAAGTTGGGCTATTGATAGATTTGTATTTAGCTAACTAAGAAGAAGTCAAGTTCCTTTTTCCAAGCAATGATATGATAAAGCATGTTTTTTTATGTAATGCATACCTTCACAAGCCTGCAGGTACTACTAACTGATAAATCTATGAGCCACTTGATGGAAACAGAAGATCCATAAGTACGAGAATAGTCATACATGCCCAGCTCACCAACCCAGAAGAGCGAATTCTCCAGCTGACCCTTACATGCTTGGTGATTCATTCCATTACATTCTATATTTAGGAGAAACTTGTTAAACCAGTTTACTTGAGTCTGCACAGTCTGAGGTATGTCTTTCCAAACAAGGGTCTGACCAACTCTGTTGTTTATATAATAGTCAGTTGAAAGAGCTGTAGAGCCAGCTACTGCAAAATTGACACCATGGGAGAAGTCTAAAGAAGTGTCTTTGTAGGGTGGCAAGTAAGGAAGGGATAGAGCTTCACAGAGGTAGTCAATGACCAGCTTGCCATCAGATAATCGATTCTGGAGCCCACTGCTGGAGCTGGAGGAGCAGTAGGGGGAGTTTCTCATTAGAGCACCAATGAAGGAGGTGAGACCACCCAACAAGCGGGCATTCCCAGTGTCGGTGTAGGAGTCTCCAAAAGCATAAACCTTGGAGAAGGCACCTTTGTAGCTTACAGATGAAGAAGGATCAGGTGTGGGATTGGAAGTAGGAGGGGGATTGGGAGTAGGGGTTGAAGGAGTGTGGGTCTTGTTGTGTGCAGAGGAAGGAGAGAAGCATAAGATGAAGATGAAGATGAAGACTGCAAAAGGGAGAAGGATTTGATTTGAATGCATCATCGTGCAAATCCTCAAATGGGGAATGATCTTTTGTTCTTTGAGGAGTCAAAAGAAGCATTTATATACTTGTCCAGAGAGAAGATTTTGGTGCCAATGGATCTAAAAAAAGGCCCTTAATATCAGGGACTAGTATAGACGGCCATTGTTTTTTCCTTTAGTTGAACTCCTAAAGCTCAGGATTTGATATTACATTGACCATGGATAGGCAATGAGTGCCACAACATTTGAGCAACACTCCTTTTTCCTAGGAGGCTCAAGACCAATTTCTCCCTCTTATTTTTCTCCCCACACACCCCACTTTAATAAGGGGACTGACGCCAATCTCTCCCAATGCTATAGAATTAAAACCAGATAAAGATTATAGAATGAAAAAAACAAACAAATGGTAACTATCAACCATGATTCTGCAGAGAGGTTGGCACCATCAGATAGTATGTTCACCTTTCCAGTATGTTAAGGGGCCACTGATATTGCAGGTTTTAAATCCCTATCCATTGGAAGGATGTTTCATTCCTGTGAACAAACTATTTGGAGAAGGATTATCAAAGCAATGTTTTCACTGCCTTGAGTTGCTTGAAACTCATCAGCAACTTCACAAGCTTGCCCAACCTTGATCTTGGGCACAACAAATGTTTCAGTTTGAGGAGCATACCATTATTTTTAATTTCCCCCAAACATGATGAATATCATAACAAATGGATTGAAGGTTGGAAAATGGTTAATAATGACAAAAGAAAGAAAGATTGTGTGATAGTAGTTGAGAGATGTTATCATTGTTGACGCATGAGTCTTTGACATCTTTTTCATACCTAACCTGGTTGAGGGGGACTGCACCCACTCAATACTTCAAGTCAATAAGTTTTGAGTAAAAATAATCTAGTTTAAAAGAAAATTTTATGAATTAAATTCTCTCTCAAGATAATTTCTAAACTCGTGATTTTCATTCACGTCATATCCATGTCATAAAACCGTAGTCGGTAATTATGATTTTGAATTTTTTTAAGTGGTCATAAATTTAAGTTTAAAACCATATGCATAAAATCGTAGTCATTAACTACAATTTACATTTAAAAAATTAAAAATTATACTATCAACTCCAATTTTATGACAGAAAAAATGAAATAAAGAAATTTTTAGGTCGCATGAATACGTAGTTGGTTGAGATGCACTAGTTTGAAAATTATTTTAGTAGGGAGATGACGCTTATTTTGTTCTTGGCTAAACAATTTGCTAAAAAAAATTATTCTCAAAAAAAGTAAATTTTATATATAAAATATGTCTATTAGAATGCTAACCGACAAAATTTGAAACCAATTATCATTTTAGGGTATGTTTGATTTCTTGAAAATTTGAGGGAAATGTAAGGGAAAGAAAGTAAAAGAGGGAAAATAGAAAGAAAGAAAAAATATATTTAAAATCAATAAATTATTTTTATATTTTACTTTAAACTCATTTGATTTATTTGAACTTTTTAATATAAAGATTAAATAATTTAAAAATATAAAAAAATTTATAACTAATTTTAATTATATTTAATTGATATTTTTATATTACAACTAAATATAAAAAAAATTATTTTCCCAAATATTTTCTCATGAGAAAAAAAATACAAAATATTTGGTTTTTTTATATTTAGTTTCACTATGAAAAATAAGAAAAGAAAAACAAATATAATTAAAATTAGTTAAAATTTTATATATATTTAAATTATTTAATTAGAAAATAAGTAAAATGAGTTTAAAAAGACATATAAAAATAACTTATTTTTCATTTTCCTTCGTCCTTTCCTTTTTTACACTTTTTCTTCTCTATTTTCTTTCATTCAAATTTTCATTCAAATTTTCTTGCAAACAAACATAACTTTAGTGTATTTACACTAAAATGGAGAGGATAGTCCCACTTTTTGGCATCTGCCATGCAAAACGGTCCAAAAATATCCAGGATTACCCTGAAAATGCAGGACTAACACAAGATTTTCATTCAAAGAATTCAAATTAAAAGGAAAAAGCAAGGAATAAGTGTTTGTTTCCAATCCAAAATGAGAAACACAAGCTCAAGTTTATCTAATTCCAAAGCAAGGTTGTCCGTTGTCTTCAAACAATCTAAAAAGGGCAAGTCACCCACTAAACCTTAATTTTCAAGAGTTTGTTTGATAGTAATTTTAAAAAACGTTTTTAATTTTTATAGCATTTGAAAATAATCTTTTTAATAAAAAAGTTTTAAGTGATAGAAAAATTAAAAATGTTTTCTAAAATCAATACCAAACAAATTCTTGGTACAGATATAAAAAGCTTAATACAAAAGAATTTGTTTGATATGCTTCCTTTTTTATTATATAGTTTGAGCAAACCCACACAAGTGCTTATGCTCTCACACATGTTGCCAATTTCACCCGTCCGATAGAACTTTTGTACAAGGAGGAAGACAGACATATGGATATCGAAAAATTGATGAAAAATCTTATTGCATGGATGCATTAAGATGATGTTTATTTTATAACTAAATAAAAAAATCAAAATATTTAACTTTATGGAAAAAAGTTAAAATATTTAGTTTTTTCAACTTGTTGATAAACATAACTAAACCGAACTTGTTGATAACAAATTTATTTTGATTATTTTGGTTGATATAAACAAGTTACTTTTAACAAAATAGAAAAAGCTAAATATTTTGACTTTTTCTATTCAACTAAAAAACAAATACTACCTAAAAATGATGATAATAAATTCTAGGATGGGCGATGTGTAAAATTAGAATCTTCTTATGTATTTACATATAAACAAAACCCTAATAGGTTGAACCGTAAATGAAGAATATAAAAATTCTCCATATGTGGTGTAGCCAGAAATTTTGGTGAGAGGGACAAAATAGAAAAACGTGAATTATATAAATATGAATTTAGAAACAATATCATTCAATAAGATAAGCAATTATTAATATTAGCTTTTAAAAAAATGAAAAATTTATAATATAATAAATTAAATAATAAAAATATTCAAAATATTGACAAGAGAGTTTAAGATTTTATTAAAAGTTTATCAAAAAAATCAAATAACATTTACTATTTTTTTTTAAAAGGATAATAAGAAATCCAACTAAAACATTTTTAAAAATATTTTGCTTGAGAACTTTTAGAAAACTTTAATAATTTCACTAATGATTTTTTTTTAACTTTTTTTTTTTGAAATAGTTAAATATAAATCACTTTATCATAATAAAATTTATATTTAAAAAATATCTATAATATAAGTATAATCTCATAATTAAAACTTAGGTAGTCAATTCTAAATGAATAAATGCCTTATTAAACTTAAAAATCTAGACATTTACAAAAATCTTCAAATCATATTAAAAATAACCTACCAATAAAAAAATATTTGTATAAAATATCAAATATTTAAAAAAAGATTAAATTTTACCATTAATTAAATAACATATATTTAAACAATTATACAGTTATTCATACATCAACAACTATGTGATTAAACCTAAAAGTTCAAACATTTTAAAAATCTCAAAATCAAATAAAACATGACCCACAACAAAAATAATTATTTAGAAAGATATCAAATAAAAAATTATAAAAAAAAAATATTTTATTATAATTTATTTTATATATATTAGGATTAAAATAAATTTAATTTTATAAATATAAAATAAAATTAAAATAAGTATTCACAGTTATCTAATTTTTTATTTTACTAATTTTTTCCTCAATCACAAAATTAGCCTTTATCTAGGAATTTTAGAAAGTAAAAAAAAGAAAGTAAAATGAAATAATTTTTTGTTATTTAATTTATTATATTATAAATTCTTCATTTTTTTTATAGTTAATATTAATAATTATTTATTATACGGAATAATACTTTTGTTATAATTTATGAATTTTCTATTTTACCCCTCACCAAATTATCTGGCTCCACATTGTGACAGTGTACTATCAACCATGGCTGGAAAATCAACAATGACCTTCAAGGCATAGTTCTATGGAGATGATCAGTAGGAGAGGGAGCATATGGAGGTAACACGTGCTTAAAATATAATGGTGATTTAATAAAATTATTTACTTATTTTGGGATGTTTGTTGTTTGCTCAATATATTCAATCACCCCAAAACATTGTAGGGACAACACAATAAATATGTTGTATTAATATTTTGAATAATTGAGAGGATTGTATCTCTAAAATGCAAAAGAATAATATTTTAATATTTTTTAAAAAATATTTTAATATGGGGTTTTAAAAATGTAGTCACATGTGATAACTTGAAAATATTTTCTAACCTATTTTTTTTATGTTTTTAAATATTTTTTTTTTATTTTAATCATTTTCCATATTTGTTTTTTTTTTTATAAGTAAAAACAACTTAAAAGTATGTTTTAAAAAGCATTATGGTTTTTTTTTTTTTGGAGAATATAAAACTATTTTTAAAAACAATTATATAAAAAAAAGCTTAAATTTGTTTACAACTATTACGGAAGGAAAAGGAAAATATTAAGGTACCGTAATGGTACTTATAAAAGCCCAAATTTGGATGTATGACTATATTTAGGCTATTGAATGAAAATACAAACAAATGAGAGTAAGATATAAGAGTACAAACAAATGAAATTAAGATATGACTTAAAAATATATACATAATACTATTTGATTGATAATGCCTTTTTTCGATACTCGAAAAAAATAATCTCTTATTCTTACCCAAAAAAGTAAGGTATCAAGTTGAATTCGACATTAACTTCCTTGTATCAATTTGCTCAACTTTGTTAAAGTATGCTACCAGGTGCTATCGATTTTGACATCAAACTATGCTTTGAATTTTTGAACCATGGTCAAATTTCCCTCTTCAGCTTTCCTTCCTTTGCCATTTCATATGTTCCCTTGCTCGCTTTCCAACTTTCCAACTTGAACCAAAATATAGGAGGTGTTTGTTTTTTTTACTTTAACTCTAAACATAATTTTAATGCTTAATAGTATTAAGTATTATGTTGTTTATTTTTTGTAATATATTATTTTTATTAAACATTAAAAAATAAAGAAAAATCAACATATTATTTTTTTCATTTAGAAAAAGTCAAATATTTTGACTTTTTCTATTCAATAAAAATTTTATAATAAATTATAAAAAAATAGAAAAACAAATTACCTAAAGTCTAAAAGTAAATTGCTTTCAACAAAAAGTTAAAAAAACAAACACCGTTCTAGAGTTTCATTTTTCATTTTGATGCATGCAACCTTAAAATATTTGTAGTAACCACTAAATAGGTACTAACAAAACACAGGCTTAAGTAAAATAAATTATATGTTTTTCACAAAGCGATCATTTTAAGGTCTTAGAAAATCACGATTTGCATACAAATTAGGACTAAAGTTCATACCCTTTACGATAGTGGTTATATATAGTGATTGCTTAGTGTGTGTATATGGAGTTTTGGGTCAAAATAACCCTTCTATGGGAAAAAAAAATTAATTTAATATTTTGCCAAACTTATATTCAAAATGTTTTTTTTATTGCCCCATAGTAGTTATATCATTAAAAAAACAAAATAAAATTGTAATCTAAGTTGAAGTCTTAATCACAAATTAAGCTTTCAATTAAAAAAATGAAATTTTAATTGTCAATTGAGGCTTCTTTTTTATGAAAAGATGATGTAACATTCACGTGATGCGAAAGAAACTACATTAAATATAAGTTTTAAAAGGAGCACGCATATTTTTTTGGTCAAATAGAATATTTTTGACCCAAAATTTGTATATAGATGCAAAGCAGTGGAATACATGGTATCAATGTGAATATTTCGTATGGTAATTAGCATACTAAATGTCACCAAACCATTCCCTATTAACTTATAATACAATCACAATGAACTCATTTTCCAAAAATTACAAAATTCATACACATTCCAAATGTTTGATTTTTTAAAATAAGCTTTTATAACTTTATAAATTTTTACAAAACAACAAAGAATTTCAAATTATCCGTTTATTTTTATTCCAAAATTAATCATGATAAATGTTTTTTCTAAAAATGTAATAACAACAAACTACATATTTGTAATAAATAAATAAATTAAGAAAATGACGTCATTGTCTATTGGGAGGGTAAACCGACGTCGTTTTATTGTACCCTTGAACGAAACGAAGAGGCAATTTTACTGTGTTGCGCACTCCCATCGGACACAGAACGCATCACCATTGTCGTCTTCATCGCACGCAATTCAACAACCCTAACCAACACCAGATCCAAACACCATCGATTCCTCCATTTCCTCCAAGGGGTTAGTCCTTCAATTCCACTCGTTTCCCTCACACTTCTCCGCTCAATTTCTTGGGGTTTTTCATTTTTCAATACATTTGATTGAATACTGTTTTGGTGTTGAATTGAACGAATTCACTATTCTGAAGTGCATATGTTGTTGTTTTTGCAGATCTGGATGTGGGTTATGATCAATTGAGATGTCTGGAGAATATGATTCAGAGCAACCGACTGTAGCGTTGGATTCAGTGGATATTGGAAGCTCAGACGCGGTGGGTGTTGATTTAGATGGGATGTCCGTACAATATTCTGAATCACAGCATGATTCGGCGGCCCAAGTCCCCGCTGACATGGGTGATTCAGCTAATGAGGTACCCACAATCAAATTTAGCTTTTTGTGAAGTTTTTTTTTTTGGTTGCATGAGGTATTGAAGTATATTGATTGTCGTGTGCATGTATATGCATATTTTTCATTTGTATTTGTATGTTGTTGTGTATGTGTATGTGCTAAGTAACACTGAATGCAGGGATCCGAATCTCCGGTGCGGGTGGATTACGTTGACCAAGATGATGATGACGGGGTGTTGGTGAAATTAGATGATGCGGGAAAGGAGGATATGTTTGTTGATGCTCCTGAGGAGTTAACCGCTTATGATGGGAGGAATGTTGATGGAGGGAGATCAGTCCAAGAGTATTCCGATGAAGAGCACATTGCACAGGATGGTCGGCTTCTTGAACTGGGCAATTTGGGGAAAACTGTGGATGAGACAGGAAGTGTTCCACGAGAATATGAGGTTAAATATCTATGGAACTTTGTTTGTTTTAATGAATAAGTTCAGGATTGGTGTTGATTGTAAATGTTATGCAGGAAGAAAGAGAGATGTTGGGGAAAGAACTTGCTAGTCTTCACCACCAGCTCAAGGCTCTGACAGTTCAGCTGCAATTGCCGGGTGGAAATGATGGTGGGTTGGTTGATTTTCTTCATACATCAGAAAGGGGAGGAAGTGAGGATAATAAACCAGTGTTTGATACCCCCTTAAGTGAGATGATAAATGAGTGCTCTATGTTTGTTAGAGGTGCTTTGGAAGAACGGTTACAGACAGAAGGCACAATTAGAGAACTCCATGCAATTCTAGTTATGAAGGATCAAGAGATTGAGGATCTCAACAGAAAGGTCAATGAACTTTCTGTATCACATGATGTTGCTTCTCAGGTTGAACTTGAAAAGAACCAGCACATTGAGGGTGCCACAAACAGGATGTTTGCGTCTCTTGGCTCAGTTGTTGATCAAGAAGAATTGTGGGATGATTCAGTTAGTGGAAAAATAACTCATGTTGAGAAAAGTACCACCCAACTAATTGAGAAATATAGCCAGTTCCTTTCTGAAATTGATCTACTTAGGCAGCTTTTGACTGAGACTGGCTCTGATATCAGGGTGCAAGAGGGTTCTGGGACAATTTTTTTTGCTGTCCGGGCTGAGTTGCTAGAGCTCAAAAGAAAGGAAGCAGACTTTGTTGAGAAACTAAACCACTTAGAGGGGGAAAATAGAAAACTGGTTGGACAGCTTGAGAATGACAAAGTGACAGCAGAGATGCTGAGTGCAGAACTTGGAAAAACAAAAATGGAGCTTGAGCAGGAAAAGAATAAATGTGCTAATGCCAAAGAGAAGCTTAGCTTGGCTGTGACAAAAGGGAAGGCATTGGTTCAGCAACGTGATGCACTGAGACAGTCTCTTGCTGATAAAACTAGTGAGCTTGAGAAATGTTTAGTTGATTTGCAAAATAAGTCAAGTGCCTTAGAGGCTGCTGAACTGAGCAAGGAGGAGTTGGCCAAAAGTGAAAGTCTGGCATCTTCTCTTCAGCAAGAACTTTCATGGAAGAATGCAATTGTGGAGAAGTTTGAAGAAGTCCTGTCTGGGACCAGTAGAAATGAGGAGCTTCAATCAACGGATATCTTAGAGAAACTTGGATGGCTCATGGATGAGAGAAATGTACTGAAGACTGTTTCCTTGGAATTCCACAAATTGAGGGATGCCTTATCTTTGATTGATCTACCAGAAACTATTTCATCTTCAGACTTGGAATCTCAAGTCCGTTGGCTTGGGGAATCGTTTTACCAGGCCAGAGATGAAATAAATAAATTACAAGACGAAATTTCTAGGACTAGGGAAGCAGCACAAAATGAGGTTGACCGGTTGACCACATCTCTTTTGGCAGAGATACAGGAAAAAGATTATCTTCAAAAGGAATTGGAAGATCTAACATTCAGTCATGAAAAAATTACTGAACGAGAGCAGCAAATTTCATCAGAGAAACATCACATGGTGAGGGCATTGCTGGATGCTTCTGGAATTACAATGGACAATGAAGAAGGGATCCATGAGCCTTCTTCTGATGTGACCATGCTCATAGACAGATGCTTGGGGAAGATAAAAGAACAAAGTGAGACCTCCGTTGAATCTGCTCGTGCTGATGAAGAAATGTTTGAAAGAATTCGAAGTCTCTTATATGTAAGAGATCAGGAGTTGACGCTTTGTAAGGAAATATTAGAAGAAGAGATGCCGATGAGGTTGGAAGTGAGTAATTTGACGGATAAGTTAAGAGTGGTATCCCAAGAACTTGTAGCACTCAAAGCTAAAAAGAGTTCTTTGCAGAAAGATCTGGATCGATCTGAGGAGAAATTAGCTCTACTGAGGGAAAAGTTATCCTTGGCAGTTAAGAAAGGCAAGGGACTGGTTCAAGAACGGGAAAACTTGAAACAACTTCTGGATGAAAAGAATAAGGAAATTGAGAAGTTAAAGCTGGAGTTGCAGCAGCAAGAGTCTGCATTTGGTGACTACAGGGGTCAGATTGATAAATTATCTGCTGATGTGGAACGCATTCCAAAGTTGGAGGCTGATCTTTTTGCTTTAAAAGACCGAAGGGAACAAGAGCAGGAAAGCTTGAAATTTCTTTTGGATGAAAAGAATAATGAAATTGAAAAGTTAAAGCTTGATTTGCAGCAGCTGGAATCTGCATTTGGTGACCACAGGGATCAAGTTGATAGATTGTCCACTGATCTGGAACGCATCCCAGGATTGGAGGCTGATGTTGTGGCTATAAAAGATCAGAGGGATCAATTGGAGCAGTTCTTAGTGGAGAGCAATAACATATTACAGAGAGTAATCGAGTCTATCGATGGTATTGTTGTGCCTGGTGGTTTAGTTTTTGAAGAACCTGTAGCGAAGGTGAAATGGCTTGCAGCTTACTTTAATGAATGTGAAGTTGCTAAGACACATGCAGAGCAAGAGCTGGATAAAGTGAGAGAGGAAACCAGTACTCTTTCCAGCAAGTTAGCTGAAGCCTACACAACTATAAAATCACAGGAAGATGCTTTGTTAGTTGCAGAAGAAAACATTTCTAGGCTTGCTGAAGACAAGAAGGAAATTGAAGTTGGTAAGACGAATGTTGAACAAGAGTTACAGAAAGCAGTAGAGGAAGCTGCTTTGCAGGCTAGCAAGTTTGCTGAGGTTTGTTCCGCCCATACCTCCCTTGAAGATGCGTTAGCAATTGCAGAAAAGAATCTTTCTGCTGTAATGAATGAGAAAGAGGATGCTCAAGCTACTAGAGCTGCTGCTGAGACAGAACTAGAGAAAGTGAAACAGGAAGTTGCTTTTCAGTCCAACAGAGTGGAAGAGGCCTATGCAACTATAAAATCAATTGAAGGTGCACTTGCCCATGCTGAAGCCAATGTTGCTTTGCTAGCAGAAGAAATGAATGTTGCACAAGTTGATAGAGCCAATTTGGTTGATGAGCTAAGAAAGGTCAAAGAGGAAGCTGCTTCCCAGGCTATAGAGCTGGCAGATGTGTATACCACTGTAAAGTCATTGGAAGGCACCTTATCGAAGGCAGAGAATAGTATTGCTGAACTTGTTGATGGGAAAAAGGTGGTTGAACAGGAGAATTTAGTGCTTAATTCCAGGTTAAATGCATGTATGGAAGAGTTGGCTGGAACACATGGCAGCTTAGAAAGCAGGTCTGTGGAGCTCTTTGGTCACCTTAATGATCTTCAGATGCTTTTGAAGGATGAAACTCTATTATCCTCACTGAAACGAACCTTTGAGAAAAAATTTGAGAGCCTGAAAGACATGGACTCTGTTCTCAAGAACATAAGGGAACTTCTTATTGAGAAGGTTTCTGAACAATTGGGAAATAATCCTTTTGTGGAGGTAATATCAAAATTTTCTTGTTTAGTATTGAATATTTGTATGTTTGTGTGTGCCTGTATGTTTGAGCTGTATTTGTGTGCATTTACATTCTGTCTTGTGCTCTTCTGAAATTTTACCTCTTCTTCTCAGTAATTTTTTTAGTTCTGTTTTTGAATGTATTAAAGTGATTAAATGACTAATTAAACAATCAGATTTGTTGGTAAGGATAAAAATCATTTCACTCATAATTATTGATGACACAAAATTTTGAATACATGGGCATGAACGATCATGGTGTTTTTTTTTTTTTCTCCTGAAAACAGCTGATACTTTCACGTTTTGGTTCTGTTAGTTTCTGGTGTTAAGTTTTTGGTTCTGTTCACTCTGTGTTATGTGCATCTCTCTATTTCTGTCTCCTCTGTTCCTATGTGTGGTTATGTGTCTTATAATAAAAAATTTCAAAATTGCAACTTATTTAGCTCTGGGCTAATCTTCATGCAACTTTTCTCTGACCAGCTCCTTTTTTCCTCTAAAAATGCCAGGAAGATTCCTCTGCTTCAAAGCGTTTCTCAGATGGCCTTGATGGTATTGTGAATGTTGGAATGGCTAATGATGAGGCAAATCCTGCGGATGGCAATGATATCTCTTCATATTTTAGAAAGACAGTGGATGCATTCCATTCTAGAAACACAATTCTTGCAGATAAGATTGAAGGCTTCTCCACTTCTATGGATGGATTTATTGCAGTTCTTTTGCAGAAGTTACAGGCAACGAGGGATGAAGTAATAGTTGTGCTTGACCACGTGGAATCACTGAAACAGAAAATGAAGAATATGGAAATGCAAAAACAGGCCCAAGAGAATACAGTGACCATGTTAGAAAATGATATTGGGATTTTACTCTCTGCTTGTACTGATGCTAATCAAGAATTACAGCTTGAATTTGAGAACAATCTACCAAAACTGAGCTCTGTCCCTGAGTTGGAAAGTTCTAATTGGAGCCAGCTCACATTTATGGGAGAAAGAGATGCAGCAGAGCATCAACAAAGGATTGATAGCAGTAAATATGCAAAGACAGCAGAACAGTTGTCAGTTGCTACTAGAAAAGTTCAAACTCTGATTCAAATGTTTGAGAATGCAAGGAATGTGTCAGCCACCACCATTAAAGATTTGCAAAATGAATTGGATGAAATGAGAACAACTTCTGAAAAAGCCATAGAAGAGAGGGATATAAACCAAAAAAGAGTTTCCAAGTTGGAGGCTGATGCAGAAGCATTACAAAACCAATGCAACGACATGAAGCTTAGACTAGAAGATTATCAGGAAATAGAGGAGAAATTGAAGGCAAGAGAAGCAGAATTTTCATCATTCTCCAATCAGGTTTTGATGAAAGAACAAGGTACATCAATCATTTAGTCTTGTTAAGCCTATTACTTTGTTTTTTTCATTAATCGCTTTAGTCTTAATACTCTGTCTATGTATGTTGTTCCAGAGGTAGAAGGTTCTCTCCTGTCAGCATCCCAAGTGAAGGCTCTCTTTGACAAGATAGATGAGATTAAAATCCCTTTTGCAGAGTCAGAAGCAGAAGAATTGGAGCCCCCAAATGCAGTTCATGTAAAGAAGCTGTTTCATGTAATTGACTGTGTTACTGAGTTGCAGCATCAGATGAATTTATTGTCTCATGAAAAAGAAGAGCTGCAGTCAACACTTGCGACACAGGTTTTTGAAATTGAACATCTGAGGAATGATAAGCAGGACTCAGAAAAGTTGAAAAATGATTTGTATGAACTGGAATTAAGTCTGGAGAAAATCATCCAGAAGTTGGGGGGTAATGATTTAGTTGGAGACAAGAAATCTGCTGGAGTGATGGAACTATTGACGGTATTAGAAAAGCTGGCTATGGATATAATCCTGGAATCTGAAAATTCAAAATCCAAAGCCCAGGAACTTGGTGCCAAGTTGCTTGGGGGTCAAAAGGTTGTGGATGAATTATCAACCAAGGTCAAATTACTTGAAGATTCAATTCATGCTAGGGCATCTCCACCAGAGGCAGTCCAGGAAAGGGGCATCTTTGAAGCACCCTCAGTGCCGTCTGGATCAGAAATATCTGAAATTGAAGATGTGGTAAATATTGTTTTACATGTTCCCTGTTATAATTTCTTCTTGTACATGATGTTTATCACCAAATTCTTTTGCTCTGAAATCTGATGCATATTCATTGGCTCACCTTTTTTCTCTTATTTTCACCTTTCTTTTGTTATGCACCTGTAAAAAGTTGATTTGATCCGGTTGTCTTATGCATCATTTACTGTGTGCATGTGTGTATGTATGTATGTATGTATGTATATATATATATATATAATTTTCGCTGAATTCCAAGGAGTATCGGCATCCAATTTTGAGAATGCCTATTCAAATTTCATTTTATCTTTATCTCCCCATATTTTGTTTCTTTCACTGTTGCGATGATTTTGGACCTTTTCCTCTTTTTAATCCATGTTATATTCTTGGTATGTAGACGCTAGTGATACCTTTGTATTCCTTCATAGTTAATGGAACTTTTTCTTGGTTGTCTTTTAGACAAAAATTAGGCATATCATATTAGTTGCAGGATGCTTTCTTATTCAAGCAATTGATTTTTCATTAATGACTTAAATTACTAAAGCTCCTTTGATAGTTTGGATCTTGACTGGATCAGTCTTTCATTTCGTTTGTCAACTCACAACCATGCTTGACAGCTCATGGACTTCCATTAACCATGTTGGATGATTGTCTGATTTGATCATGTGCCATGCAATCCTCTATCTTTAGGTTGCCCTGATAAGAGCAACACACTTCTGTTCCATACAGAGTCCAATTTTCATGCTAAGCCCATTGTGGGAACCTTGTGGCTCATGTATTTACCTCTGTGCTCTTAGATCTAGTTCCTTTCATTTAACAAATATAAATCCACAGATGCTTCATGTCACCCTTCCCAGACCTCACTTGATGGGACATATGCTGGGTAATTGCTTTTTCAATTGTCATATTACAACTCTTTCTACTGTTTATTTATGGTCTGGTCTGATGGCTGATTGGGGCTTTTCCTTGATATTAATACATGCCAACATGTAAAGTTAAGATGATTCTCAAGTAGGTGAGGTGATCCATACATGATAGATTTGCTTATAAGCATGTGCTTATGTACATGTTCCTTATGCTTGCCCTTCCAAATTCTGCTCTCACGTGAATTTTAATGTTCTCTAGCTGCATTCTTAAAGCTATAGCCTTCTAATGCTATGCAGGGACCACTTGGGACGAATACAGTATCACCTGTCCCATCAGCTGCTCACGTGAGAACTCTGCGGAAGGGATCAACTGACCACCTTGCACTAAATATTGATTCAGAATCTGATCATTTAATCAAGGAAGAAACAGATGAAGATAAAGGTTTGCTGTTTAAGAGCTTCCACATTTCCTAAGCAGTACCAGTGCTTAGGTGACTTACATTAAGCTTTGATTTTGCAGGTCATGTATTCAAGTCTCTTAACACATCAGGGTTCATCCCGAAACAAGGAAAGATGATTGCAGATCGAATTGATGGAATTTGGTAACCACTAAACTGTCTGCTTAAGTTCTGCTACATTTCCTTTTCTGTTAAACAACCTGCAGATCGCATCTTTAAGAACATAGACTCAGAAAATTATACTTAATGAGAGCAAAACCAGATGGTGGAAGATTGAACAAGGTTTTAATTGTTACCACTTGCCACTAATGCTCACCATTGTTCTTGTAAGACTCAGATCATAAGCTTTAGTTTCATATTAAGGCAATTATCTGAAAAAAAAAATGAAGAATGTTATTGGGTAAATAAGTGGGCGTAGACTGCATTTCACCAGATGGGCACTTGTCAAGGTCTAAGTCATTTTCCAATCTATGCAGGGTATCTGGTGGCCGAGTTCTGATGAGTCGTCCAAGAGCAAGGCTAGGCCTCATTGCCTATTGGCTCTTCTTGCACATATGGCTTCTGGGCACCATTTTGTAACCAAGCCTGACCATCTTCCCTCTGGAAAACACCCACACGATTTATCTTGTACCATAGATACATGTTTTCTCCATTTGTCCCAGCTTACATAGTTCTGTCCAATACCGTCCATATTCATAAATTTGTTACCCTTGTTCTCTGAACGTTTTAGGGTTTCAGAGAATCCAGTCCTCCATAATGTTCCATATTTTCCATCTTTTTGTTCCCAATTGGAATATTTAACTATAGATTAATACAAGATAGTTGAACACTGAATCCAGCTTTGAAATGATACTATTCCTTCATTTCTTTGTATTCTGGATCTGTTGTCTTCTTTGATTTTCGAAATGAAGGTATATTGAGATTGGTAGAAATGCCATGTATGAGAGATGACATGTTGGGAGGCAAGCAAATATGATGATGCAGACTACAGAGATTATAATGGAGTTGTTATCATGTGAGGCTTCATGCTTCCTTGCAGCATTCAGTAATTTCAGTTCCAAATTTGTAAGGCCCTTTTAACAGTTGCAAACTGATTTTTAGGTGATAAAAAGCCATCCATACACTCTAATGAAAAAAATTATAAAATAGGAACTCAAATTTAGAAAATATAATTTACATGCACTTATTTAAATATATTTAACATTTCATACATTTTTTGGATAAAGTTACCACCTTTAAGTACTTTAAGTATTACCTTTTAATGATATAAATATTATATTTGACTATCTTAATTACTACATGTGATTATTCTATTTATTACCTTTGATCAATGAAAAAACTTATGTTTTGTAAATATTTTTATAAGAGGGCGTGGAAACACAATTTTTTTTTTTTTTCATATATATAGATAAACTTTTTTTATTAAAAAAATTATTTTATAGTTTTAAAAATCACTTTTAAATATCTCAATTATTTTAAATAATTTTTTAATACAATTCTATAAAAGTTATTATTGTTTTTTCATTTTATAAATAAAAAAAGCGAGTGGATTCAAAAGGAAGAGTTTTCAAAGAGCTTGTTTAGTAACTCTTTTTGAAAACAATTTTTAAAAACTGTTTTACGATATTTTGTAAAATAAAAGTCTTTTTGAAAACTTAAAATGTTTTTAATAATTTTTATTATATTTTTTAAATAATTTTTATATTTAGTATTTTATTTTTAATCATTTTACATGTTTGTATAATTATTTTTTAAAACAATCCTTAAAAAACAAGTAAAAGTAATAAATAACAACTAAAAAAATGTTATTTGAAAACATCATATTTTTGTTTTTAAAAATAAAAAATAAAAAATAGTTTTTTGTTGTCAAATTTTCCTCTATTTTTATTATAAATAATATAAAATTGTTTTCGAAAATAGTTCTAAAAACGCCAAATTAGATGTCCAATTTAGAAAAGCAAGAAAAAGGAGAAAGACAAACCAATTTAGGTGCCAAATATTTTGTTTTTCATAATTTAGAAAAGCAATAAAATGGAGAAAACAACCCATTGGCTACTATCATAAACATGAAGGGGGGGGCCTAAAATGAAGCAGATAAAAATGAAGGAGGAAGAAGAATTGCCCAAAATACCCTAGAAACATGTGGCTCTTTTTTCTTTCTTTTTTATTTTAATTTAAAAAAACATTCATGTATTCATTTCGTTTGGGTTCTTGCCAAAAGTCCTCTAGTTATGGGTTTGCTCCCTGCAAACTGTCATGTAAATGGAATTGGAACTCACTCACCATGGCCAATGTCTGCTTTCATGGGTTAGTCCTCTCGATGCTATCTACGTTCTTATAATCTTTTGTGGGTTTCTACTTTCATGAGTTAGTTCTCTCAATGCTCTCTGCTTTCTTATCATCTTTTGTGGGTTTCTCTTAGTTTCCATTGCTTCACCCTCTAACCCCAATTATTTTCATTTTCTTTTGGTTCCTTTCAGTAATTCCCTATTAACCAATTCAGAAAAAAAGATGTTATTGCTTGGATGTTGAGCTTAAACAAATGTATAAACCCTTGTTTCTTGATTTGGGGGTGTGTTTAAGCAAGACTGGATATGGTTTTCTCACTACAAACAGTTGCTGCATCAAACTTAACTATGTAAAAGTGTAACTGGAATTCACCCACGTTGGGTAATCTCTATTTTCATATGTTAGTCCCATCAATGCTCTCTGTGTTCTTAATAGCCTTTCTGGGTTGATCTCAGTTTCTATCGTTTCGTCCTCTTAACTAATTATTTCTTTTGTTCATTCTTTCTTTTTGGTCTCCCAGTAACCAAATTCAAGAAATGGCAGTATATATATATATATATATATATATATATATATATATATATATATACTTTTTTCTTTTTCTTTTTCTTTTTGGTTTGTGTGTCCATGTTAGATTGGATATGGTTTCTGCAAGAGTTAAAATTGTCCTTGTTTCCTATATCCAATACTCTCTTGTTACTTGTGCAGTACTTTATTTTTCTCTACAATTACACATGGTTTTTTTAGTAGCTTGCTTCTTGCCAAGGATGCACTAACTATATGGGCAATAATAATGAGGTTCAAAAAATGATATGGATATATTGATTAATATATGTGTAAGTTTTGACATATTCTTAATTGTTTTTCAGGATTTTGATGAGATATATATCTGGGGTTATTCTTGTTGATCATTCATTTATATTGGAGATATTGCTAGATATGAATTATTTAGATACTTAATACCTTGCTTCTCGCTCTAATTGTGAAAACTGGTCACATTTGATTAGGTAGGAAGTTAATTGGCCTCCATGACAAGCAGAAGATTTTACCTACCACATTTTTCTGTGTAAGATTCCCAATTTCATCACTTTTCCAAATTCCAGAAATATTTTCCTTGGAACTGGAATAGGGAGCCGCTTCCACTATGTAATTGCTTTTCTAGGCTAGTGGTTGCATAATTGAATTAAATTCAATTTGACTGGAAATCCATATGAACAAATCCATAATATAAGCAGGATTTTTTAATTCCACAGAGTTAGAATTCCAAAAACAAGTTTACAAAACCAAAGCACAGTGCCTTTCTTTCACCTCTTTTAGAGCCTGTCTTTTTATCTTTGTTCTGCAGGGCCTTGGAGGTAAAATAAAGGCTTTTGCAAGTCGCAACTCTGTGAAGAAATTGAGAAAAGACAGACAAGCACGTAAAAATTTAACTTTACAAACTAATAAGATTGCACCCAATGAAGATAATGGGCTGGAAGATAGGTTTCCATCAGAAGATGATAGTGTTCCAGATAACAAGAAGGTGTCCCCTATTGATAATTTGGCTGCACAAGGCTCAATCACCATCCCTTCCAGGGGTGCTGTGCTTCAGGCTTGCACTGTCACTTCTGGGTTGATAGCTGCTTTGGGTATAATCATTCGACAGGTAGGATTCCCTTTCGTTCATTTCTAGGTCTGGTGTTCTGTATTTCTTAGTCATACTGGAGAACCATAAGCCAACTAGTCACTGTTAAATTCATCCCTTAGGTTCTAACTAGTGCTTATAATTAATATGTTAATGAAATATATTTACATCCTTGTGCTTTACCACTTAGCCGAATGATCGAACATTTGGTTTTGAACGTGATGTCTTCTCCACTTATATTTGAAGCACTTTATATATCCATGTTTCTAGTATTTACTTTCAGATATGTCAGCATTTATTTTAGTCTGTTACTCTTTTCAATTTGTTGATCATTCCTGTTCCACCAGACTTACTCATGAAACTGAAGCGTGAAAATACACTTTGACCTGTATAGCGGTTCTAATTTCTTCTTGTGATTTGGTATTGAACGAGAAGATTTTCTCAAATTCATTTTAAATGAGACAAAAAAAAAAAAGGTGAGAAATTAAGGGTTTGTTTGGTAAATGTTTTCGAAGTAGTTTTATGTTGTCTAGAACAAAAAAAAATTAGAAAAACATGTTTGACAACAAAAAATAGAAAATAAAGTGTTTTTAGAGAACATCTTTTAGTTGTTTAAGTTATTTTCACTTGTTTTATGAGGGTTGTTTTAAAAATAATTATACAAATATGGAAAGTGATTAAAATATTGCATATTAAATTTGTTTTTAAAAACATTGAAAATAAATTAATAACATTTCAAGTTCACAAACATATATTTTTTCTACAAATCATTATAGAACAATTTTTAAAAACTGTTTTTCAAAACTATTTTTTAAAATAGTTACCAAATAGGGTCTAAACTACTAATTTTCCTAGATACCTCTAATTAATCATAGGTATGATATTATGTTAAACTACCAACTTTCCTAAAAGCATGAGCTGTTAGGATGTGAACCCACAAGGCATATTAGGAAAATCAAAAGCATTTTTCTTTACATGGTAAACTATTTGAATTTAAATTCTCTTTCCTAATTATAATTTACAGGTGTCTCATACTGCATCAATTGAAGGATTGCCAATTCTTGATTGCTCTATGGAAGTATCATGTATGAATCTCCATGCTGATTTACCTTTTCCTGCATCGAAGTTTTATTACTATTTTTCTCTCTTTTTGATGATAATTAAGATTCTTCCTGCAATTTCATGTATGTAGTGACACCCTGTGATTGAAACTTTCCACATTAGTCAAGGATTATATATATATATAAAATGTTGGAAAAACTGAACAGATAGGTGACATGATAAATCTAGCCATTTGGCGTGCAAAGTTGTCCTATGACCTATGTTGGTATCCGAATGTAGTTGATGAAGCATTAGAATATCATGAATAGGATGCCAAGTGCCATTCAAGCAGTATGATACTGGGCCTCAATGTCCACATTACTACAATATTGAATAGTGGGTACCATCTCATTGTATATCTGCTACTTAATGACATGGACTAGGAAGGCAGCTCTTTGCCTAGCTTTAACATTGTTCATACATATGTTGCCATCAATCCAATCCTTGGTGTACATTGCATATGTCCAAGCCAGCTCATCTCACTTTCTCATGTTGATCTCAGTTGTGGTGCTACCTATAAATCATCATGATGCATTTTGCCCTAGACACTGTTTAATGGTGAAAACTGATGTATGGCTGGTCCCAAATAGTTGAGATAACCCCTAATTGAGTGGAGATGAACTTCACTTAAGAGGCAGCCTTTTGGCTCAACATTAGTGTTGTTCTTTACTCGTGTATTATCTTCATTGACTCGTTGGGAGGAAACAAAAGCATTCAATTTTGAGTTGAAGGATCTGGACATTTCTATGTGTTCTACAGATATTGAAAGTGGATCTCTGATTTTAAAATCTAAGGTAAAAAAAGGGAAAAAAGAATTGCTCTTTGATAAACAAAAAAGGGTTTTTTTAAGAAACCTGTTCGTTAAATTATCAAAATTGCCTCATTTCTTGAAATTTTGGAGAATTCTCTAGTTTATATTGAAGAGACATATTTATCTCAAATGCTGCATGGAAAATTCTGGATAATTTCATCTTCATGTAAAATCGGCTCTCTGTTTTCTCCGTTTTTTCTTCTTTTTTTTTACTTCTCATGGTGCTGACTATAATCAGCTGTTTCATTACCTCAACAAAGTCACTTTTTTTTTTTTTTATGTATTTTTGTTTTGTCTACAGTTGGCTTTGAGATGTGGCATCTTGAGTTAATAGCAGGATTGGTTATAATGGTATCATCATGCCGATTCTTACTACTGAAAACATGGCCAGATTTTGCTGAGTCTAGTGAAGCAGCTAATCAGCAGGTAGCTGTACTCACTTCTTTTGGCGTGGATCTTTAAATTCAACTTGTTCAAGCTTTCCTTTTTTGTGTCTGTCAACTATCTTTTCACTTGTAGATGCATATTCAGTAAAGCGTCTATGGGATGTTTATAGGTTCAAATTAAAATGACCATTTTCTGCTTGTCCTAATAAGTCAGAGCTATAAAAGATATGCCCCTGGTTGCATGTTGCCCATCCTTGCAGCTGCAAGTCTGTTATGGTTCTTTGCTGCTTTATTGAACTCCTGATCTACATTTCCATTTCTGGTGCAGGTCCTTTCTTCACTACAACCTTTGGATTACATGGTTGTAGCATTTCTTCCAGGGATTAGTGAGGTATACATTGCAAAATCTTTTACTTCATTTTCATTCTCTTTTTGTTTTTTTGGTTTTTCAGAATGATATCATGTTACATTCTTATTTTGTGTGGGTTGCCCAGGAGCTCCTTTTCCGTGGTGCATTGCTACCACTTTTTGGAGTTAATTGGAAGAGCGTATTTGTGGTTGCTGCCATTTTTGGTGTTCTTCACTTGGGCGGTGGCAGAAAATATTCTTTTGCAATCTGGTAGCCATCTTCTTGATCAGGAAATCTTTGTGGGAATAAAAATAGAAGTGAATCCCATGAATTGTTTGGTTGATTTAGATACTTTTACAGTTGACTTTGGTTCGAGTCTATATTATGGTTTGTCTTCCCCATTTACCATATCAACCATTTTTGTTTTTCATTATTTTGTTTTGTTTCTCTAAGCACCGAAGAAGATATGTCAGCTTGGATGTTTAATTTAGGTTATTGTTAGGCATATTCACATCCTTCTCATTCACATCCTTCTACAGCCAGTGTTTCCAACCAAGGACTTCAACTTTTGAAAAGTCCCATTTGAATCTATTCCACATTGCAAGTAATGAAGGATCATTATAAACTAGAAACTTAAGGAAGTGTGTGCTGTTGAATCAATTGTCTATAGGAGAAATCAAACTATCTTTCCAGATTATTCAAGAACTGCCTCTGGGTGCAGTTGATATTTGTTTTACTAGAAGGGTGCACAGCCATGATCTAACAATGGACTTGTTTTCAGGGCAACATTTGTCGGGGTTTTGTATGGCTATGCAACAATTGCATCCTCAACCTCATTGTGCCAATGGCTTCTCATGCCATCAACAATCTGATAGGAGGGATATCATGGCGGTACACATCAAAATCATTGGAATAGAAGATGTCAGATGGTTTCAATCTACTCATCTACTTCCAAGTTTGTACCACTTTGACCTTCGAAAACAACGGGTGACAAAAGCTTAGCCTGGACCATATACACAATGTACATTATTCTTGTCTCCAATTACACTTAATACATGTATAACCATTTTTCTGCCCAAAATCTGATATGCAACTATAGATTCGGAACATGCTTGATGAGCAATTTCTAGTACCATCCATCAGTGTCAACACTGTTCATGGCTTGTCGCCATAGTTTTGCTTATTGCTACACTAACGATATTGGATGTTTTCTTGTATAGTTGTATATGCATGCTTCTCTTTTAGGAGATGGAAAACAAAGTCTTAACTCCATGAGTTTCTGGAAGTCACAAAAATTTACACTGGCTGAATCATCAGCAAGGAAGGCAATTGACACTATCTCCCTGTGATCCCTCTGCCATAGCTTGCTCAGAGTGGGACTACCAGGTAACATTCTAACACAGTGCTGCTGATAGAGCCAACTGGGAAGTTGTTGGAGCCTCCTGGAAAACCATTAGCACTATGGTAACAACAACTATGCTGATCGAAAGAGGTTTTTGAAGTTCTCATTCTTCAATATAGCCTTCTAGGGAAGCCCAGCTTTTATCCTAGTTTTCTAATTTTTTATGAATTTCTAGTACATGTATTTTTTCAGATTTTTATGCCATATGCATGCAGATAGATTAGCTTGATTTCACGGACTTGCCTTTCCTAAGTTCACGAGCGGCACTTAAACAACTCACCCGCTCGAAAGTTGCTAAGTCAGCCTTCCCCTTGATGTTTAGTTTGCTAGGCTAAGATGTACACGATTTGGAAGCTAAGAGAATCGTAGGCAACATTTAAAGAATAGAAAACTTTTATTACTCAAAAGAAGCTTTACAAGTGCTTGGAAGCTCACTTACTTGATTGGTTAGGTTATTGGGTGGTGCTTTGACCAAATGAGACCTTACCCTATTTATAGGCACTTTAGGAAGTCTTTAGAACCTTGAAGCGTTCCTTGCAAATCAATAATAATCTAGAAGCTCTACACTAGTCTATGTACAAGGGTATGTACAAGATGACTTTTGGAAGATTCTAGAACACCCCACACTATTCCCATGCTCTCTTAGCCAAGTGTAGAGATGTGTAGACATCTCTAGCTCTCTCTAAAAGCTTCCATACTCTTCCACTTTGTAGCTAAGTGTAGGTGTCTCCAAGGGTCTCTAGAAGCTTCCCACCTCCTATAAGCCCATGGGGAGGGTCATTTGAAGCATCTTGTGACATTGAGCCGTGAAATGAATTAAATTTGTGCTATTCGATAAAGTTTTATATTTTTTAAAAAAAAAAAAAATAATTATTGAAATATATATATATATATTAGCACTTGATATTGATTTCTTTTAAAAATTACTTTTTGTTCTAAGAGTCAAACTCTTGGTACAAAGGTTTTTGATAAGCATGCTATCAAGAATGTTACACGCCTCCTTTGTTATTTCCAAACAACCCAACTTTTGAAAATTTGATGTGTAATAAATTAAAATAAACTCAATATTCATCTTTTATTCTTTATATTTGTCTTAGTTGAAAAAAAGAAAAAGGGGAAAAAGTGGTAGATGTAAAAAGAGAAAAATTTGTAGGGTGATTGTAAACACATCCACCCATTTTTTAACCGATGTTAAGAGTTGCGTTTTGAAGTATTCTTACTTGAAGTGCATTTAGTGAAAATATTTTTTCAAAAATTCACCTATTAGGAGTGCGTTTAACAGTAAATTTAGAAAATGTTTCTATATTTTTTGACATTTGAAAATTTTTATCTTTCAAATATTAGAAAAATTAAAAATACTTCTAAGAATCAATGCTAAAGGCATTTTTGAGTGCGTTTGATAGTGATTTTAATAAGTGATTTTAGTCTTTCTACTACTTGAAATATTTTTTTTTAAGTATTAAAAATACTAAAAACACTTTTTAAAATCACTACTAAACGCAAGTTAAAAGTATATTTGATAATGATTTTAAAAAGCGTTTATAACATTTTTAACGCTTGAATGATAAAAATTTTCAAGTGTTCAGACCCTAAAGAGTGCTTGGTAGTGATATGACAACATTTTTAGTCCTTTTAATACTTGAATGATAAATTTTTTGCAGTGTTAAAAATGTTAAAAGTGTTTTCTAAAATCATTACTAAACGGACTATCATTGATTCTCCAAAAAAACAAAAGTGATTTTCCAAAACTATAAGGGGTGTTTGGTACATCACATGAGAATGATAATTAAGAATAGACATGTCATTCATTCCCTTCCTCATTTCCATTTTTAGATAAATTTTATGAAAGTAGGAATAAAATAAAAATTTATTTTGACATAAATCAAATTCCATATATAAGTGAGATTTCAATTCATTACAAATAGATGATATAAAATAATTTAAAATTACTATTTTACCCTTTAATTTCATTCATCAATCCCTAATGCTTCTTCGTCCACTAATATGACTATTTTTTTAGTCTTATTATTTAGTAACAAAAAAATCTCAAATTTTTTTAAATGAAAATAAAAAAAAAATCATTTTAAACTATATTTAAAGGCATTATTATTAATTTATTTCTTTTTCATTCTCATTCCTATTATTATCAAACATT
Source organism: Vitis riparia (assembly GCF_004353265.1). Lineage (NCBI taxonomy): Eukaryota > Viridiplantae > Streptophyta > Magnoliopsida > Vitales > Vitaceae > Vitis > Vitis riparia. The sequence continues at coordinate 21,032,819 of NC_048431.1, read as the reverse complement.
AAAATGAAAATAAATAATAATTCTAATCTTTAATTCCTAAGTTCATTCAAACATTAATAATAGAATTATCAAATTCATTTTCATTCGTAACAAAATATAAATGAAATCAAAATATTCATTTTCATTCCTTATTTTTGTGTACCAAACACAGTCTAAAGGAATTTCAAGATTTTAAAAAGTGTTTCTTAAAGTTTTTCAAACACCTAAATTTAAAAAAAAAAAACTTTTTAGGATAAAAACGCTTGGTTAAAATATGGAGAGTATTTAAAAAAAATTACATTATGTATATATATATATAATAACTTTGATGTATTGAAAATAAAAATGTGTTCATGAAAACAATTAATCAACAATATTTGAGTTACAAATAAAAACGTGTTCATGAAAACAATTAATTTCAAAATCTATTTTTTAATAACTACTTTAAAAAATGTGGGTCTTTGACAAATCCCAAATTCATATTGGCCTTCCATTAAAAAAATCAAAATGATCATAAAAGTCGATTCTACCCTTCGGGTTCCAACAACTTATACCTAATTCAATGGGCAAAAAAGTATTTTAAATGCTCCTAATTAAAAGTAAGATGGTCCAAAGCATAGATTTCTGGGTCTAACCTCATGACCAAAGCAGTGTTCTAGGACTACTTCACCAAATTTCACACGCATTTGGTCAAACAAATGAGGCTCATCGTAACTGTGAATGATAAAAAAAATTTCCATAGTTCACAGGTGGATGATAAATTGATTATACAAGCTGTAGGTTGATTGTACAGAGGTGCCACATGCAATGGGCAGCTGTGGCAAGGATGGAGGTTGTCCATCTGATTACATAGCCGTTGCCATATCCCTCCTCTGCTTCATCCTGTAAGAATTTAAGATATGGTGGATTGTTTAATTTTATTATATGGGTTTGTGGTTTAAATGATTTTGTCTGAAATTATTGATGGGCTTGTCTAAATTGGGGTCTGTTTGGAGTTTCTTTTCATGTGGGTGTGTCTGTCTGATGCTGTTGTATATGAGATCATCGATGGGTTTTGTATTAATTTGAGTTGTATGTGGGGATTTTCCTTGCGGGTGTCTCTGTTTCATTCTGTTCCTTATGAAATCATTGATGGGGTTTGTTTGAATTCAGCTGTGTGTGCAGAATTTTCATGTCTGTGTTTGATGCTACTTTCTCTGTGATTATAGAGAGTAAGAGCCACGGGGTTGAGGGTTTTGGCTTGGGGTTTTTGCCGAAAGGCCAAAGCAAGAATTGATGCTGATTGTGATTCCTTGGCTTTCTGATTGATCCATGGATTGGCTTTTTCCTTTTCCTCTTCTTTGCCTATCATTTTCAATAATAAATTGGTTGAAGAAAGGAAAAGATTTTGAACCATGGTTACCTCTTACGTTCTTGATGTACGCCGAAGTGAAGTTGTTTTTCTTTTATACTTCTTGTTGAAAGGGTGTTTCTTCAGAGAATATACTTTTTCATTTTTTTTGGGATAAAAATTTTAGTAAGAAGAAAGGAATATAAAGAATTTAAATCTCATAAGGCCATAGCCTTAAACAAAATCTGGGCAAACCCCTTAAACCTTTCCATTGGATCTAAACAATGTTCGACTCTGAGATATAGGATCAGTTGTCTCTGATCTTCCCTGGTTACTGATGAACCCCAATTGGCATTAAATCCAAAGTAATGTGACTATTTTTTTTATAGTACATCTTATGTCCCTTTTTATTGCTACTTCTTTCAGGTTACTAATAAAAGCTACATTACCCTTTCTGGTTCACAAAGTTCCTCGTCCTAAAGGCAGTGGCTTTTGGATTCCAGTGATTCAAGTTTTTGCCAGCCTCAACCTTCTGTTGTCGATTGTGGTAAGGCTGCAGGGTTTTTCATAACATGGTCTAGCTTAGCATGTTTTCAATTAAGTCATCCACCAAGGTTTTTGTTATGAGATTCTTAGCAATGATCATTGCAACAGTGTTATCCTGCAATTTATGCAGATGTCCATCAATTTCCTGAAATTCAAGAAGAAGCATTGGTGGCAGTCTTGTTACCTCTGGGCAGGTTATTCACTCCTTATATTATCAATACAACCTTTTAAGTTATTTCTTTAGTTTGTCACAATGCATAATTGGTAATATTTTCATGTGCATCGTGGATATATTTTCTGAGTATGGTTTTCTTTCAGTCTGGGTTGAAGGCCCACTTGGGTTCGGTTTGCTGCTGAGCTGTCGTATAGTGCAGGCATTTCAACTATATTACATATTTGTCAAGTAAGTTGACATATTTCAAACTCAGAACATCAATGTTAAACCTTGATCCACCTTGCCATCAGGTGGCAACTCAGCCGTCAAACATTGATCCAACAATTGGCTGGTGGGTTACCCCTTAAACATTCATAACCCTCCCAAAATAACACAAAATAGGAGGGAGGAGGGCCAAAGGGCCTGAAATTGGATGAGGAAAATGATAAACTGATGGGAGAACATTAATTTTAATTGTAAGACATATTAAGCAGACGCATTCTTTCGGATGAGCAGTCAGTTTAATTATTACATAATGCTCCTGTAGGTAGTTGCCTAAAGCTTGAAAAAGTTTGATCAGAGGGTAAGAGGCCCAGGGTTCTTTTACAATAATGCACAGTTGGTACATCACATAATTGTTGGTTTTTTGCCTTGCTCTTTTGGTATTCTACTGCATCATACTACATGATATGGTCTCACCAGTTTGTGCAATATCTTACTAATTTTTGCTTCACTCATTTGTGAATTGATATTTCAGGAGACGTTTACCACCTATCAGATCATATGTTTTTCTCCCAACAATTGTCTTGCCATGGATTGCTGGGGCTGCATGTAAGAATCACTGAGTTAAATCACTTTTCCGATTTAGAAATCCAGATGGACTAGGTAGATTCGTTGTGATGAAAAATATGCTGCAGTTGGAGCATCCTTCTGGGTGTCTGTGTGTGTCCAAATAGACTTTTTAATTTTCTAAGCCCATGCTTTTTGTTTTTTTGTTTTTTTTTTCTTTTAATATCTTTAGAATCAGTTTCATGTTTGTATAAAACAGATTGAATATCCCTCTGTGACAGAAGGGCTAGACAGGTTAGACTGCAGGCCTCCTCATCTATACTCTGGTGGATATCTTATAGCATGCACTTACATCTAAGAATGTGTGTCTAGCATTATGTTAATTGGGGCTACTTCCACATTCAAAGGATAAGTTCCTTCCATCATGGCATAAAGGATGAGAGTTGGTGAAGAACTCAGCATAGAATAAACTTCAGAGTAAGGCCAGAAAAGTCCATGAAAAAAATCAAGGGTTTACACTCTCATATTACATATATCAAGCCCTATCATCACCCAGCTTTAGTTACCGCCCAACTGAATTTGGTAATGGTGTTTCAGAATCAAGGATCTTAAAAACCATCAAGTTTAATGTTTTTTTTTTTATAGGATATTATCATATAATGAAGCTCAAGAAACCCATTTTTGTTATTTTCTTGGGCCTTCAGCCTGTTTTTTAATTAGTTGATCTGCTTTTGCTCTGTATTGGCTTAGAAATCAACAAGTTTCCCTGTTAATCCTCCTTCCTCAGTATTGGTTAGTGGGTTGTCATGAACTATGGGTCCATAACATGTGAGAAGTGAAATCCTTTCCTGTCATGGAAAAAAGTTGTTTAATTTTCGTTCATTTCATCATGTTCATATTTTGTGTGGTTTAACATGTTATTCTGATTTGCATGCTCCCTTTAGTATCATTCCATAACAGTCATGCAGATTAGGTTGAAATCTATTGTTTGTATGATTGGCTTTCAGTTCACTGCATTTTGTTGTTGCCAACCTGGTCATCTTTATGACCGATTATTGAATTTGAAGTTTGCTTCTGCTTCATATGTTGTTTTTGCAAAAATTGGTTGTCATTAACAATAGAGTTTGTCTCTGATAAAATAAAAAATAAAAAATAAACAGAGTTCGTGAACTTGCCTTTTGGTGCCCTTGTATATGGCCTGTGTACTCTGGTGTACTCTTCTTGATAGGCATTGCTAATATATCTTTATTGCTTGCTTGTCAAAAAAATTAACAACAGAGTTTGTCTGTACTGTAGTGCTTCATAAGAAGAAGCCTCTAAATGAACGATGTCACTTGGGGACTCGATGGATCATTCCAGTTGTGTTCCTCCACACAACATATGTTGCTGCTTTGGTTGGTTTCACGGTGGCCATCCGACATATAGAGTTCAGGTTTCACGAACTCAAAGACCTGTGGCGGGGAATACTTGTCTCCACTTCTTCTGTTGGTACACTTTTATCTAGATTCTATACAAAGTTCTGTAATTTGTTTTTTATTTAATTTATGTTTGTAGGATTATATTTTTAATAATGGAGAAGGATTGTTTAGTTTATAGCCCTTCATTGGTTACCCTAAGAATCTGGTTGGTAGTGATTTTAGGAAGCACTTCTAACCTTTCTAACACTTGAAATTTTTTATCAAAAAGGTTGTTTTCAAGTACTAAAAATGCTAGAAACACTTCTTTGAATCACTGTTAAACAAGCTCTAAATTAACCCGACATCTCTTGGTGGGATTCAATCTGAAATAGAGGCCTTCATGGTATCTTTTTACACGATTTCTGTTTTCTGTAGTTTCATAGCACTTTGGCTGAATGCTTCTAGGCAGTGGCATAAATATTTCATAGGGAGGTGTATTACCATTTTCCAGATTTTACTAAAAAGGTTTGCATTTCATTGTGTGACATTTTTTAGAGTGTAGAATATTATTGAATGTAGTTATACATTATTTTCTCTACAAGTCGTTGTTGAAATCCAGAGGAAGAATCCAATATAAATATAGAAGGCAATGATTACTCTAGCCTCAATATGACTTTATTACAGAACCTAAAGTATGTTACTCAGTAATCTTATATATAAAATTGTTATGAACTTATGTGTATGATATGATTATGGAACCTTCAGTCATTTGATCATTTTGAAATTATGTGAATTCAGAATTTTTGAAAAATGAAAGCACCAATATCTAAGCTGTTTTGACTGCTTCCACAGTCCTCTAAGTCAGGCAGTTGACTTCTTCATAAACTAAGTAGCTTGAATAATAGTTATTATCAAAAAAAGGATTAGCACTATGAATTTACCTTTTTATAGACTTCTTTGTTACTTTATGACCAGACAGACGTGCCCTCGGTCTTATGGCTTCAGGTGCAACTTGTGTTCAACATATGAATGTACAGTACTCCTAGTAGAGATTGTCTTTTCCTTATAAAATTTATTGAAAGGGCAATTAATCAATGATTATTCATGTTAGACAGTAAAATTTTCCTATATTAGAACAGTATGTGTTGTTTTACACAGTCAATCAGATTCAGTGTAACATCATGTTTAATGCAAACCCTATGATGATGTCTATGTTAATATTCCTTGAATATTTGGTAAATATTTCGATAGTTATTTTCAAATGTGTCAAAGATAATTTCTATTTCAAAAATTTTGCTAAGTTTTCCATTTTTCAGTGTGCAAATTCTTTTGCATGTTTTAGACCAATCTTGAGCATATCACTGATGTTTATTGGTTGATATTTGAAAATACAAAAACTTGCTTTCTAGCAGGGATAAACACAAAGCCGGGTGTTTCAGTTGTTAGGGCTTAGGATCAAACTTTTCAGTTTCCCTATCAAGCTGCTTCCCAAATACTTATCTCCCGTCACATTTTACTCATAGTTTTTCTTTCTTCAGGACTATGGGTTGCTGCTTACATTTTGAATGAAATCCATGATGATATCGAATGGCTTCAAGTTACCTCTAGATTTCTGCTCTTAATTATGGTATGATAATAATCATTGCTTTATTTATTTGTTAGCTTTGTGCATCCCTGTCATTGTTAATTGATCGGGAACAAGAGTTATTTAAACCTTAAGCTTATGCTGGATGTATTTGCTCATATTACTCAGGTTATTATGTCTCACAGGCAAGTATTCTTGTACTGGCTTTCTTTTCCATGTCAAGTTCACAACCTTTGCTCTCAAAAATGAGCTTGAGGAAAAGGGAAGCCACAGAATTTGAGACAATGGGCCGTGCCCTGGGCATACCCGATAGTGGACTATTATTACAACGGGAACCAGCACCAGACATAGACCCTAACGAACCTCTGGATAAGCTTCTTCTGAACAAAGGATTCCGTCAGTCCTTCATGGCCTTTGCTGACAGGTGCCTCTCCCATCCTTAACTTTATTTCGAGAGGATATATCTCTGAATAAAATTTTCTGGTGCAAAAGGATAATAAATTTCATCTTTGAACTGTGAATAGGGTAGTTTCCTGAAGTTAATTGAAGAAACACGATGAATTTCCCCATGAATCTTTTGTAAAATATGCATTAAGATAAATGGATCCTTAAATGGAATTTTTATTTTTTCCGGGAAAGCCTTCCAGGAACTATTTTATGAAGAGAAAAAAGAAGACAAGAAATTAAGATTTAAACTCACACAATGTAATCTGATACCAAAGTTGCCTTATTTGATTCTCCATCGTTGTAGTTGTTTGGCTGGGGAGAGTGTGCATTTTTATGATGAAGCGCATGAACTTGCTAAAATACCTGTCAATGACCCAGTGAGAAGAATCTACATGGCACGGCACATTATTGAGAAGTATGTAATTGCAGGTATGAATGTTCTATATATGAAAATTTTCCATAAAAGTTAAAGTTCATCATTCTGAAGGATAGGATTTGCCACCTATTTCTCATACTAGACAGAAGTTCATCCAATCCCTCTACAGTTTTAGGTGGGAGAAAGGCAACGTACCTTGGACCTTATTTTAATTTTTTAGCATGCGCAGGCCTTTTCTGAAAATGCAAAAACAAAAGCCCAGGTCTTTTTCCTTCTTGATTGCCATTTGAAGTGGGATTATCCCAATCTCTCTCTCTCTCTCTCTCTCTCTCTCTTTGAATACTTGGTACTTGACAAACTAGTGAGTAAATATATGAGAACTGAACATGGCATGCATTGTTGGCATTCATCTCAGAGAAAAATCATATTTTTTATGGGGAAATTTTTCAGAGCTGGGCTGGCTGCACTAAACCAAGTTCATAGTCACTGCATCCAAGTATGTGGGAACATATTCTAATCTTGCATCATGCACATTTTTGCATTTGTGCAGGTGCAACAATGGAGGTAAACATATCTCACCGGAACCGGCAAGAAATCTTGACAACTCCTGATCTGGCACACCCAGATCTTTTCAACAATGCCCTGAATGAATTGCTGCAGTTGATGAAAATGGTGGGTTCTGAATGATTTCTCGCTGCCTTAGGAGTAGTATCATACTATCATACTATCATATTCTAATGCATTCATTTCTTTCTTATTTTCCATGGGAGAAGAACCTGGCAAAGGATTACTGGTCGTCCATGTTCTTCAAAAAGTTGAGAGAAGATGGCTCAGGATCGAATGGGCATGAGCTGGAAGTGGTGACGGGCTGGAATTACTCTCCTAGATTGAGCTGTGTACATGGTGAAGATGATCCTTTCCACGAAGAACATCCTTCAAAAAGCTCTGCCCATGATACTAATACCCAGGATGTAGAGCAGCAATGAGCTGAAGTATCAACAATTGAATTTCCCAGTTTTGGTGGAAAATTCATCATATGTTAATTAAATTCTTATAAAAAACACACAGCTCTTGTAAGAGATGGTGGTTGAGAGTTTATTGTTAGACCCAATCAGAATTTATAGCTAACCAGCCATATATGGACGTTTCTTTGATTAATTGTTTCTAAAATAAAAAAATATTTTACTTTATTTTTAAAAATTGTTTCTAAAAACATCAACTAAATAATGGTATAAATTTTTAAAAACTTTTTATTATTTAACCAAAAAACACTCTCAAGGATTTTTTTGCCAAATAAAAAATAAAAATATTTTAAATCATATGTTTTCATTCCCATTTTTACTTAATATATCGTTCATGCATTTAACTATAGGAATTGAAATTATCAAATTCATTCCCATCAAGAGTGAATAAAAATGAAAATAAAATATTTATTTTTCGTATACAATTTAATTAAACCAAGTTTATGATTAAGTTTGAATAAATGTAAAGCCCTAAAATTTCTAAAAATGACTTGAAAGCCCAGGTGAAGTTTGTAAGTGACTTCTTCTTAGTTGCTGATGTGGCACAAAATTGGCCAGGTGGCAAAAAAGTAGAGCGATGCAGGTCGTTAATTCAGTGTGCAGTAAACCAGTGATGAAAAGTGAAAACCAAGTATGAGTGAGAAGTATGGTTTCAAATAATCAGTCCAAAATAGAAAATCGAATCGTAACTACTTCACTGGCATTCTCTCTCTTTAGCTTTTTCTCTCTCATGGACATGAAAAGCTTCTCAACCGTCGATGAAAAAATCAATCTCGCGACCGGTGACGTTCCAGAGGAGGCGATCCACGGCTGCCTTGACTCGCTCCGCTGTCCTTAAGCTCTGTGCCGGAAATATGCTGCCGGACTCCGGCGCCTTCGTCTTCCGCGCCCTCGCATTCCTCTTCTTCATCTCTGCCGGCGTCTTCTTCTGGTTCGTGCTCTTCCGTTCCGCCCACTATTCCCTCTACCTCCCCTTCCCCCTCCCGCTCCCCTTTCCCCGCGCCGCCCCCTCCTCCTTCAACAACAACAACTGGCCCGCCACCTTCGGCCTCATTCTCCCCTCGGACCCCTCCGAGGTCGGCAATTCTCCTCCGGTGAGTTCGGTTTTCGCTTGTCGGTAGGGTTCCTTACGCTGTTTCCTGTTGTCTCTGCAGTGAGGGGAGTGGGGGTTTCGTCATGTGTGTGAGATATTCAGCATTTCCTGGTTTTTTATTTTTATTCTTTAATCACCACGTTGTGAGGTTTACGGACATTTCTGTGTTCAACTGCGGCGCATTTTAGCAAAATCGGTACATGCTACCATGCGTCTTTCTCTGTGGAACAATTTTCCTTTTTGCATCGTCCGATTGCCTCATTCCACCGATTCTGAGTTTCTTTGTTTTCTTTGTTCAGCGAGTTAGGGTTTTTAGATAAATTTCGCGCTAGCTGCAACCTGCAAGTGCCGGGCGCATTTTTGCATAGTCGTTGGCGCACGATAGCAAATGCTCTTTAGATATCGTGTCTCTTAGTGAGTTTTTTTTTTTCTCTGTAATATACTGTTTTGTAAAATACTCATTGCTTGATGCTGATGGTGTTCTTGTTTTGTTTTTGTTCCTAATTGATAAAGGACCTGACCGCCTGTGAATATATTATGTAAGAGTTAGTTTTATTATCATATAGTCAATGGGTTTCTCATATATTAAATTTTTAGTTTGTTGTGATTAGGAATAGTTGTAGCTTATTCAACATTTTTTTACTACACTAATTGAAGTTATTTTATAATGCATCTCTCTGGTTTCCATATCTGCTTTATATACTATTCAATGTGATATGATAATGCTTTAATATTCTCTATCACATCCTCAAGCTTTCTTTGGTTCAATTTGCTACTTTTTATGCTTGCCCTGGAATTTGCAACATTATAAGGAAATAGACCATTAAGGTTCATTTAACTCATTTATTAGTTGATTTTAATATATTTCTTTTTACCCATCAAAAAAAAAAAAAAAAAAACCTCATTTATTAGTTGATTTCAAGGAGGGGGTGGGTGGTTTTGGAAAAATTTAATGGCTAACTGTTTTTTTTTTCTTTGTTTTCCCTTTGCAAATGTTGAGTATGAACGAGAAGCATGGGATCATTAAGGGACAAAAAATATGAGTATATTCAGCTTGGTGGTTAACTTGTGCTTGGTTGTGGAAACGAAACTGATATTTTGAAATTTGTATTTTCTTGGTCGGTCTTAGTTATTACGGTGCCTGGATTTTTGGAGATTCGAAAAGCCGCAATTTGACTTTTCTTGAAGCACATTTGGAAACTCTTTGCTTTTTTTTTTTTTTTTTTTTTTCAATTTTTTTATAAATTTTTTATAATCATCATTTAATCTTTTCTATGTTTGAAATAGAAAATGGGCTTAGCACTTTTTTTTTTTAAAGGAATTTATTTATTTATTTATTTTTGATAATATTGGGATGTTTAAGAGTCTAAAGGTATGTAAGATATCTAGGGAAAGAGCTCCTCTATTGTCACCCCTTTGTTCTGCATGTACTTGGAATGCTTGTGCTCCACCTTCTTTTCTTAGGTGCTTCTTACATGATTCTTTCTTTACCTATTGGAGAAAAAAGAAAAAAAAGAAAAATGGAAAAAAAGAAAATTGAGGGAAAAACTAGAGAGTTTCTGTTTTCATAGTTTGGGAGCTCACATTTTTGTTTTGTATTCATTTTTCATATTTTTAGTAACTGAGTAAATTGGCATCAGAAAGAAAACAGGGGCAAGTCTCCCAGTTTTCCATGTCATTCTACACAAATAATGTTTTTATTTTTTAAATTTTACTTCTTTGGATTTCAGAAAGAAACAACTTTTTAATTTTATTTTTTAAAAATTTGTACTGTCATTTGTTAAAGTAGACACTGTTCCAGTTAAATGAAGCGTTAAAAAATAATAATTGCAATGGAAGAATTTCAAATGTAAACAATTGAATATGTACAATAGATATGTTTTATCATTCTTGATGCACTCATGATGGTGATCCTTATGGGAATTGTTAGATTAGTTCATATATATTTGGAATATTTCATATAACATTCTGTATTGCAGAGCATGCAGAGTCTGGAAACCCTACACATACACAGTTATGATTTATCCTAGTTAGTGGAATTCTTAATTCTCCTCCTTTGTTTGATACTGATGAGTGAATAATGGAGCTCATATTTTTTTTTCTTTAGTTCTTATTTTAAATTAATGTGAGTTGTGACCGTCCAAGGTTGCCTGGGTGAAGCCTTTTCATCAGGTGCCCCAGTCAGAGATGTTCAGTACAGTTATATATTTTCTGACTGGTTGTTTCTCAAAGTGGGCTTCACACATCACATTTATTTTGTGTTTTAATTTTTTTTCCGGTGTTCATTTGCCTTACATTACTTTTTAGCATCTTAGCCTTGTGTGCTCTAAATGGACTTGGGGTTCACTCTACTAATAAATTCCAAGCAAGAGGAATGGTAGTGGCTCCATCAACGGGAAATTAGGAGTGGCTCTATTGTTGAGGAGATAAATAGAATTAGGGTGACCGGTTTCATTTTGGAATCTGGGATGACAATAGAGGTTCCTGCTCTCAGAGTTTAGGTACAGGGTGGTTGAAGATCAGGGATTCTGGTTCATTAAGAGAGCAATTCATCCCCCCATTCCACTATTTATGATCCATACTACACAAAAGACTCCTTTGGTCACCTTTTTATGGCCTGCACCAGTGCAACTGTCTCAAGGAGTATCCTGTTGAGAACTGGAACAGGGCTTTTACATAAGAAAAAAAAAACCAATAATACCACATGCACCCATGTTGTCTAAGGTAGCTATATATTAAAAAAAAAAAATCATCATAGATTATGCCACTTCTGTTATCTGTCATGATGCTGTTATGCTGCTTCTTCATCTGTTATCTTTTTATATAATGAATTCTTTTCAGTATCTTTCATATACTGTTGAATCAACTTCAAGATTTATCATCTTAAACTATATGTTTTGTATTTAATTCTTGTTGCTATTATAGGAAAATGAGGAACTTAGGCTTGAAAGAGTTTTGAAGGACGCTGCCATGGAAGATCACACTGTTATTTTAACAACTCTAAATGAAGCGTGGGCAGCCCCAGATTCAGTTATTGATCTTTTCCTTGAGAGCTTTAGGATTGGAGATCACACCCGTAGATATCTGAACCATTTAGTAATTATTGCATTGGATCAAAAGGCATTTGCTCGTTGTTTGATTTTACACACCCATTGCTTTACCCTTGTCACTGAAGGAGTTGATTTCTCTGGGGAGGCATACTTTATGACTTCTGACTACTTGAAGATGATGTGGAGACGGATTGATTTCCTGCGGTCTGTTCTTGAGATGGGGTACAACTTCATTTTCTCGGTACTCTCTTTTTCTCTCCCCCTTTCTTCTCGCTCTCTCACACACACATGTGCCAGTGAACATGCACACCTGTGAGTACAAACGTACATGTGCATGTATACGCTCATGCGCCTGTGTGTGCATACACATACCCACACATGAATGTGTAGACATGTATTTTCTTTGATCCAAAAGTCCGGTGTCTTGCTATTATTTGATTTCTTCTCATGGCTGAAATTTTTGCAATGTTTGGTGACTGTTAGTTTGTTTTTTTGATTAACAATGTTGCTTCTCAAACCTTACCCACATTACCGTCACCAGAAAAACTGTTTAGGAGCATCCAGAGAAACCAAACTTAGATGTCAGATGTTTTGAGTAGCAGTTTCATCTGGAATCATTGAGATGTAGGGATAACTAAAGCTGAATTTTAACACAGCCTTATCTAGTTTGTAGTGGGTTCTTTCTCTACTTTGTCCATCTATTAATCTACATTGTCAATCCTTTTCTCTATTGGTCAGCCGTAACCATTGCTCGAAGAAGCATAACATGTAGTTTGATTATGGTTATGTTGTGTACATAGGAGGTTTAATCCTTCCAGGGCTGGAGACTACCTCATCAGGCTTATATTATGTCAATTATTGATTTAAAAAGAACCTTATGCTGCTGCACTTGGATTTTGATATGGAATTAAGTTTTCTTCCATTTCATCCACACAATTTTTTAAGGATAATAGGTATTGAAGCACTGCATGCACTGTAAGGTGAAACTGTAATTTAACTTACCTTTATTATTATAAGAAGGATGTCACAGTTGTATAGAAACACATCATTTTAGCGTGAATAAGGTAAGGTGATGCAGGATGGCCTTTGTGACCTTGAGGCCATGGTTTGTATTACAAAAGAAGGTGGTGGGATTTGTTTAGAAATGAGAGGAGGTTTAGAAAGACGATAAGAGGGAGGTTGCTGAGAGACAACAAGAGAGAAGCAGCAAAGAATGAGGGAATATTAGAGAGCAGGAGATGAGAGACTAGCTGGAAAATCCCAAGGATTTCCAAGACAAGTAACTCATGCAAAGAAACTTTGTTGATAGAATGGACTTCAGAAAGTTTGTGAGACAAGTACAAGTGCTTTTAGAACAAGGCTAGGTGGTAGATAACAAAGTAGGACTTCAATTTCTTGAAAAAAAGAAAAAGTTTCTAAGAGCAGCCACGGAAGTGGTTAACAACCCAAGAAAAGATGCATAAATTAAGCTTTAAGTAGGATCCGAAAAAGAAAGGAAAAAAAGAAGACTTACATCATTGCCACAATAATGCTGATGGTCCCCTGCTACAGATTTGAATAGAAACTTGCTGGTTGCCACACTACTATGACACAGCAATATGAGCTAAATGTTGTTAAATAATTACTAATGCTTACCCCTCACTCTATATACTATCTAAAGTACCTTAGTTTACCTCCTCTCTCATATAGATTTTAAGTTTTTCAATGCAAAATGATCATCCCAAACAGACACTTTTTCCCTTTCCTGTTTACACGCTTTGCATCATAATGATATGGAACACTGTGGAAGCAAAATTTGTTGGTGAAGGTAGAAAAGTAACAGAGACAAAGTTACAAAAAAAAAAGAAAATGGAGTTAGTGTAGATATAAAACCTAGTTTCCTTGCTCATTTATCAGGCATATGTGAATGTAATCTTGAATTTGTTCGAAGTAATTGATAATTAGCTATTTGTACTCTTTTCCTCAAATGATTGCCATTCAATGCATATTATAACTAATAGTCTTAAGTACAATATAATAGAGTATATATAGAATGACTAGATCCAGTTATAGAGAAATTATGTTATTGGATTGGTGATAATTGATATGTGACTGGTGACTTCTAATTCTCACTTGCCCTTGCTAATGAAAGGCTTGATAGGCTTGCATTAAAATAAGCCTATTTGATAGGCCTTGACTAAAAATGAAGAATCCATGCTGAGTCTCTCCAGATATTTGTCTGATAGGAAGGATTAGTGGGGAGATGGTGGGTCACTTGTTCATACAGTACCCTAGCACTTATTCCTTGTATCATTGGCAAGTATGAAAAGAATGTTATCAGGACCTTAGTTATAGCCTTCTGAGACTTTTGAAGGAGAAGGATCCAAAAGTTGTGAAGCTTCACTCTCTTAGCTACTTTGGTGATTTGGAAGGAGAGAAACACTAGAATGTGCAATGAAAGGAATAATCCTTGAGACGAGGTGTGGGATATGTCAACTTCCTTGATGGTCTTTATATGCTTCCACCACAGAGAATCTATGGCGATTTCTTTTACTGTTCCAAAGGCAGATTGGGCTGCTTTCTCAGTCTGCAGATAGTAGCAGGAGAGGGTTCTCCCAGTGTGGATGTCCTTCACACGAGGGAAGAGTAAAGATTGTTCTTCTTCTTCCACCCTTCTTTCTTTTTGAAATGAAGTGAAACTTGTATTGAATTGGATAAGTAAGATGCACAAAAGCTTAACTTTGATGGTTGATGTTTAGAAGATCTGGGTTGATCTGGGCCAATAGGTGCTCAGGAGCATTATTAAGAATTAGAGGATGATGCATTGGTCATTTAAAACCATGTGGTTATGATTGGACTATTGGGATGGAGATTAAGGCATTGCTGAGATTTTGAATGAAACCACAATGTGAGGATTTAGTAATCTCTGATTGCAAGCAATGCCTCAACAGTGATCTTGTGGGCTGCTTTGATAGTGAATTGTTCTCAGCTCGAAATGGAGGGCTTGGATGAGGGCTGCTTGTCCTCGACAAGTTTTGTGGTGTTAGTGAATGGTGCAGCCAAAGGTTGGATTGAGGCATGTAGAGGATTAAGGTAATGAGATCCTCTTTCCCTTTTTCTTTTTATCATTGTTGCTGATATTTTAACTAGGATGTTGCTTAGAGCGGAGGAGAGGGGCTTATTTGAGGGGTTTCTAGTGGGTAGAAACAGGATTAGAGTGTCCCATTTACAGTTTTCTAATGACACTATTTTCTTCTCTAGGGCTTCTATGGAAGATTTGCAAAATCTGAAGCTCATTCTATTGGTTTTTGGGGTTTTTTCAGGGCTTAGGATTAATCTAAACAAGAGCACTCACTTTGGCATTAACACAAGTCATGATCAAATCTCCAATCTAGCTTTGATGCTAGGATGTACAGTCTCTGATTGGCCTTTAACGTACCTAGGTCTTCCTTTAGGGGGAATCTGAAATCAATATCGTTTTGGGATCCATTGATTGATAGAGTCTCTAGGAGATTGGATGGTTGGAAAAAGGCTTTTTTGTCATTAGGGGGTAGAATAACTCTAATCCTTTCTTGTTTGTCTCACATTCCGAGTTATTTCTTATCTCTTTTCAAGATTCTTACGTCTTTAGCTTCCAGGATTGAAAAAATGCAAAAGGGAATAAGGGTATGGAGAGGTAAAAAAGGACCATCTAATAAGTTTGGGATCAAGTGTGTAGGCCTAAGGAGATTGGTGGTTCAGGTTTAGGAAAGTTTTCTATGAAGAATCGTACTTTATTAGAGAAGTGGCTGGAGGTTCTCTAAGAAAAGGCACACCCTTTGGCATCAAGTTATTTTGAGTATCTATGGGACACATCTTAATGGATGAGATGCCAATATTTTAGTTAGATGGCCACATCGAGGCCCTTAGAAGGTCATTGCACATATATTCTAACTTTTTTATGTACACACTCACTTTGTGGTGGGAGATGAGATCGGAATTCGTTTTTGGGAAGACTTGTGGTAGGGGGATCAACTGTTGTGTTCACAGTTTTCCAAGACTTTATACTGTTGTCACAGTTAGAGACCTCTCCATTTTGGCTATCTATGGTAATGCCTCTTCTCTCGCTTGGAATCTAATTTTTCTCCGCAATTTAACAGGTTTGGAGATTGAGGATCTCGAAGAATTAATGACTTCTCTTACTCGTGTACACTTATCCACATCTATCCCAGATGTGCGAGCAGGGACATTGGACTCTTCAAGCTTATTCTTAGTAAAATCTTTCTTCCTTGCTTTGTCCAAATTATCAGTTCCTTTTCATCCTGCCAATTTTATTTGGAAATCAAAAGTCTCATCTAAGGTCAAGGCCTTTGCTTGGTTAGTGGCACACAAGAAAGTGAATACCGATTATTTGCTTTAGTTGAGAAAACCTTCCAAAGCCCTTAGGCTGGAGTGGTGTATACCATGTAGGGGGAGTGGAGAGACAAGCGACCACTTATTTTTACATTGTCCGTTCACTTTGGGGTTCTAGCACAAGCTTTATGTGTGTTTAGCCTATGAGTTTCAGTGATATGACATCTATTTCCTATGAGTTTTGGGAACTCTACTAGAGGTAAGACACATCGAAAGATTGTTTGTTTCACTTTGATTTGGATGGTGTGGTGAGAGAGAAATGCTAGGATCTTTTGAGGGCATGAGAAGTTGTTTGGGAAGGATTCGAACTACGGACCAACTGAAAAGGAGAGGGTGCTTTTTGGCAGGTTTTTGTTGTATGTGCAAAAAATGTAGATGAATCAGTAGACCATCTTTTCGTCCACTGTGGGATAACTAGAGAGCTATGACACTTGCTATGCTATTTATTCGACATGTTGTTGGCTCTTCTATATTCAGTGATGAACTTAATTAATGGGTGCTTTGTGGGTAAGAAGAGAAGAAAGGCTTGGAGAATAACTTCTCTTTTCCTTTTTTGGACAATATGAAAGGAATGTAACTGAAGACCTTTGAAGGGGTGCAACACATTAACTAGGCTCTTAAGGACTCTGTCATTTCTAATTGGTACATGTGGTCTTGTGGGCATCTCTTAGTTGATTGTCAAATTAGTCCATTATCCTTGATAGATTTTTTAGAGGGGTTGTGTACTTAGTTCTTGTTTAGGGTTATTGTTGTACGTTGCTTCTTTTTGCTTTTGCACATGTATAATTACAGTGTACCATGTTCGCTCTTTTGATCAAGGCCTTTATCCTCATATTTACACATACACACACACACACTTACTCTTTTGCCTATAGAAAAAAATGTCGGTTTGTTTAATCATGTGAACCAATAATTAGTACTTTTATTTTGGTTGCTTCATCGCATTGACCATTAATTGATTCTAATTTGTTATCTATTGCCCTGTCTATTTTCACTCCTCACCATTAGGTATTAGCTGTAAAATTTTCATTTACCACTCATAAAATGATGATTAAAGTCGGTAATTTGACACGGATTCATCCTTCATAGTTCACACAACTTATGATTCCAACCTCTTGATTCACTTATCTTCATCCTCACTTTTACTTGATGAATTGGAAGAAGTTGTGCTTCAGGTGTTATTTTCCAATTCTGAATATTTCTTGGTTATCTTCTGCATTGTGGAAATGGGCATTAGTGTTGTGTTCCAGTATGGATGAGATGTATTAGAGATAGAAATTCCCCAAAATCTAGACATGGGGAGGCAGCTAGTATGCACATTTCTGGGGATTCTAAGTAATAAACATTTATTTTTATTCTGTTCGAGTATTATGTGTATCTGGAAGAACCTTTTTTTTATTTTTTTATTTTTTATTTTTATGGTAAGATATAGTTACAAAAGGGGAAACTTTAAATTAGGGTTTGTATCATGATGTCAATATTCACTTGTTCTTCTATACATTATGATACTTTTCAAGCAAGGACACTACTGTATCTGTTTGCTTAGAGGCTAATGGAGAAAAAAATCGATGTGGATATAATCAAAGATAGCATGAATAGGAGTTATCATTCTACCAAATGAATGAGGGGATTCTTCTAGAATGCCAAGAACATCGCTTTTTCTTTTAATGTTTATGTACCTTTTGTTCCCCTGTTTTCCATTATCTTTCTTATTGTTGATTTTCCTTTGTTCAGGATGCTGATATCATGTGGTTCAGGGACCCATTTCCACACTTTTTGCCAAATGCTGATTTCCAGATTGCATGTGATAATTTCTTAGGCGACCCTTACAATGTAAATAACAGACCTAATGGAGGCTTTAATTATGTAAAGTCAAACAACCGGTCCATAGAGTTTTATAAGTTCTGGTATTCTTCAAGAGAAACCTATCCTGGACTGCATGACCAGGATGTGCTTAATATCATAAAATTTGATCCTTTTATCATGAATATTGGATTGGAGATGAGATTCTTGGATACTGCACACTTTGGGGGGCTCTGTGAACCAAGCAAAGACTTGAATCTAGTATCGACCATGCATGCAAATTGTTGTTTTGGTTTGGAAAGCAAGCTTCATGATCTTAGAATTATGCTTCAGGATTGGAAAGAATATATGTCTTTGCCACCAAGCTTAAAGAGGTCATCAGAAGCCACCTGGAGGGTTCCTCAAAACTGCAGGTAAGATCCAACAACACCATGATTTATGCTTCTGTATAAATATTGTGTTTCCAATATAGTTTACTTTTTCTTATGTTTCCTGCTGACAAATACTCCTATTATTTTGTGCTACTTCATTCCCAGTCTTGATGCTCTTCAATCAATTCAGCTGTACGATTCAAAGGACAACAAGTACCTTCAAACAGGATAGAAGGATTGAAATTAGAATTGAGCATATGCAGTCAGATCTCTCTCCCTGGAACCGTTTCATGTTCTGTGGGGATGTTTAAGGCCATGCACTGGGATAAAGAGAGTTACCAAACCCGTGAGAAGTTCAAAACAAACTGATATCACACACAGGTAGAATACCTGATGCCTCTGAATAAAGGTCTCCTTTTGAATTTTGTCAGTCTGTAAATCTAATGTGGCACCATTGATAATGAATTTTGATTGATGCTGAAGTTTTAGAGAATGCTTTATGAGCTGGGCATGGATTCATTTTATGCCTGTGAATTCCAGGCAGTAAAACGGTGGATCCACTTGGGGCTTGCAACACAGCCCCCAACCTCCCCACCCCACCCCACCATCACCGGTGCCATATCATGTTGTAGTAAAGATGCCTATGCAAAGTGTAGTGGCAGTCATTCTTTTAAATTTGAATTTAGTTTGGAGCCAAGCTATATAAGCTTTGGCTTCGTCTGGGAGTAGCTGTTGTCTCTCTTCCACTAAATAACCACACCCCATATTCCTGGGGGTCTTGAGTTGGAGTCTCGCTTCCTCTCCTTTTCCAGTCTACTTGTTTACTGCTACTGCCGATTTGATTTGTGGCTCACTGGCGCTGGACCTGAAAAATGTTACCAAATGATTGATCAACTGAGCAGAGTGCAATTTATCCTTAAACTACATAGAGATGTTTGCACCAAGGGGTTACGGTGTAACATATTCTAAAAGCGAAGATATTTATCTTATCATTTTCTAATTTTCACAATCTACAAAAAATACTAAATATTTACACAAATAATGAAATTGATTTAAATCACCACAATATCTGATTTATTGAAATTTAAAATTTAGAGTAAATGCAAAATGATATTATTTATGAATAAATTAATCATTTCTAAAAATAATTCTCAAATTCACATCACAAAATTGTAGTTAATAATTACAGTTTTGAATTTTTTTAAACATAAAAAACATAGTTGATTACTATGGTTTTAAATTTATCCTTAAAACAAACCATAGTTAAGGTAGAGAGGACGGGTTAGATTCAAAATCCTACCAATGGAGGTTACATAAGAAATTATAATTTTACTCAATATGGAAGCACTAGATTTCATTTACAGGGATACTGTAGGGAGTCGGTGAAGAAGACCGAGAATAAGATAAAAATGCTAGGGCGCTGTCTGATGGGCAGCATCTTCATCCAGTGCCAGTATCCGAGTCCAGCTGTTCGCGACTTACAAGGACACCTTCATCCCAAACCTCAACGCACCTTCAAATATGGGAAACGGACAACAGTAAGAAGGAGAATTCAAATTCAAGACAAAATGCAGATATGCTGTTCCTATGGTGATTTATGCCTGGATTGGATGTATATTGATGAGGGCTTCATGCTAGTTTGGGACCAACCCAAGGTTTAGCAATTCTAAGCTCATATCACAATGAAAATACTAAAGCTTTCATATTTTCCTGCTTTGAGACAAGGGCAATCACCCATCTTGATACATTTATAACAAGCTTTTAGGTTCTTGTATTAAGTGTATGCATTTATTCAAAATTGTGATCAGCAGCAGCTGCTACAAATAAACAAATGATCCAGTGCTATTAAATGCCCAAAAAAGGGGGATGATCCAACCTAGTGCCATGGAACAAGTGTGTACTAGACCTAAATATTTGCATTAGGACAAGGAAGAAAGTTAATATATACACAGAGAGAGAGAGAGAGAGAGAGAGAGATCTTAGTAGCAGCATAAGGAAGCGGGTAGCAACTCCTAATGGATAAAATATATTATAAACAATTTGTGAAAAAAAAAAGGGGTTAAGGGCCTTATGGCAGCAGGCAGTGCACATACCTTTCTCCATTAACATTGATACACAGGAAGTGGCCATGTCTCCATCCATCTTTAAAATGGCCGAAGAAGACATCACCAAACTTTGAATAGAAGCGCCCTTCACCATTTGCCTTTCCCTTCCAAAAGTTTGCAAACCACCTATCTCCACTCTGAAAATAAAACCAACCCTACCAAATGACAGAAATTTTAACCATACTCAGATTCACATCGATGTTTACTTAAGGCTCGATCTTCAGGTAACAACAATTCAGTCTTTTGTTTATTTCAAAGCCCTAGTTTCAGGTATCTGGACAAGGAAACAAAACATTCTTTTATCTTCACTGGAAAGAAACACAAGACATGGTTCAACATTTATACATTAGCTCTAAATGTAGAAGCAGAAATACAAAATGCACCCTACATAAATACTTTAGACTTGATTCCCTTTAGGCTATGTTTGATTCCCAAAAGAATTGAGGGAAAATGCAAGAGAAAAAAATAGAAGAAAAGAATAAGTAAAGGAAAATAAAAATATTTGAAGTCAATAAATTATTTTTATATACTATTTCAAACTTATTTCCCTTATTCTTACTCTTCTATATAAAGATTAAATGATTTAAATTTGTATAAGTTTCTATTAATTTAATCATAATTGATTTTCTTTCATATTTTCCATAATAAAACCAAATATGAGAGAATCACTTTCTTTCATATTTTTTTTTTCTCTTTTCTTAGTTCTTTCTTGGAACCAAGCATAGCGTTGAGAAACTGAAACACAGTTTGAAATATATGAAGAGTTGAATTTACTTAAAGTAAGAAGCTTTTGTAATCTTATATTTACTTGGAGGCAGTTCCTCAAGTGAGAAATAGATGCAAGCTTTATGCTCAAAGGAATACCTTTCCATGCATAACGTCGTCCCTCCATGATCCTTGGAACACATCCCCGTTACAGAAGTAGAATGTTCCTGGACCTGATCTCTTACCATAGCGCCACATGCCATCATATATGCTTCCATCCCTAAGTGAAAGACGACCCTGCATAATTAAAGTTTTAGATTTATTAATAAACTGGAAATAAATTCCTTATACAGGATACAACCCCTGAATTTCTTTTTTTTGCTTAGTGTTCTAATGCTAGAGCCAAGTACCTTTCCTTCAGGAAGACCCCCTTGGCAACGCCCCTGGTAGATTCCTCCTCTGTACTGCATTTGCACAATGGGGCTCCATTTTTTTTGTGAATCTCGTTCAGATTCCTGTAGGGAAACTAAACAATTAGACTTAATTTATCTTATTGAAAGTAACATGTAAGACCCAAAACTATATATATATGTGAATAAAAGTTTTAAACATAAGATGAGGCTGTATCCCTTGAAAAATATAAAGACAACAATCTTGGAGCTTATCCCTGGCAATGTCTTTATCAGCTGAATGGAGGTTTAAAAGATAAAACCATTAACTAATGGGAAGGAGAGGCATTGGGGGAGGGCATGGAGAGGGAGGAAGGGACTAGTGTGGAGCCAGAATGGTCAATTGTGTCTAGGCTGGACGGGTATTTTATTTTGAGAGAGAGAGAGTTTACTTAGTGTGGAGGCTGCGATGGTCAATGGATTGGGAAAATCATTTTTCTAATGTGTCTTGCAGCACTCTTCCCAAGGGATTGTCAATGGAGTGGGATCTTATGTCTTATAGTACTCCAGATCATTACGCTATTTTACTTAATAATAGAAGGCTGAGTGAGAAATCTCCTTTCAGCTCCAAAAAAATGTGGCTTAAGGAGGACTGGGAGCTTAATCTCAAGTTAGTGGAGTGACGCTCTTCTGGGATTACCAAGCTTCATGTTAGCTAGCAAATAGTCACTTAAAGAGCATTTAAAAAGGTTGGAAAAAATTGTGTTTTGTAATGTTGCTATTCAGATGAGTTGGTGTAATTTTAAACAAAGATGAGTTGGTTGTTGGCAAATGAGTTGGCAGATAGGAATTCCACCGTTTAAGATTATAGGCTCTTGGTAGAGAAGAAAGAAACTTTGCGACAGAATTCCAAGATTCTGAAAACTAAAGGCGGGAATAGAAATATCAAGGTCTTCTGTAGGATGTCTAATGCTCAAATGAGGAGAAATTTCATCAACAGGTTGAGGGTAGATGGGACTTGGCTATTGGAAAAGGAAGAGTTGAAAATAAGGATAAGTGGTTATCTTCAGCAATTACTTTTAGGACCAGGTCTCCTGGCAATGAAGCAGTGCTTTTCAAATGGCTGGATGAGGAGGATAGAGTAGATTTAGAGGTTCTTTTCATGAAGAGGAGGTGTGAGTGGCATTATTTCAATACAAGGAACAAGATATTCACATAGTTTGGGAAAATAATGCATGCCTCCACAAATGAAATAAAGATTCCACTAAAAACTACATAAATTTTTTTTTTATAGAGAATAGAAAATATTAATAGAGAATCCAAGCATTAGAAAAACCTATATTTTCATGCTTCACATGGGCTATGAAATAAACCTATTTTCCATGCTCTATTCAAGTCTTGGAACAAACTAATGTTTTCATGCTCTACTGGGAAGTTTTCGTCTCCTCGCATCTCTGTAAACTTTTTAGCTCTGCTTCATCTTATTTGTGTTCTTAAATACCTAAAACATATATATATATATAGCAATATTCTAAACTCTTATGTTGCATGGGTTTGGGTATGGGTGTTGGATGTGCTACGTGTCTAGGTGTCTAATCCTTCACAACTCAAATTTTAGGATATGGGAACTCGGCTAAAAAGGATCCAGAAAATAGGCATGAGTACTAGGATATGACAATAATAAAAGAAATATCAATTACAAAGAAATTGGAAGCAAAGACATGCTTTCTAAAAATCAATGAAAAGTATTAACTTTACTTTCTGCAAGTAAGCATGAAGTTTGACAACTAAAGCATTATACAGCAGACGGTGCAAAATTCAAAAAAAGAGCTTTTTAAGAAACTAGCATGCTTTGTATCCAAACATTCTTGTCTAATATACATTTTAAGAAAATACAGTTTTACCAGCATAGATGCAGCACGAACAGAAAGCATGCCTTGCTTTTTGGGAATATCTGCATATTTTCCCTTTAGTACTGTAGATGCAGAATTGTAAAGATCCATTACTGCTTCAAAACCTGCACCAGTTAATTCATCCCAAGGCATCCTTGAAGTAACCAGTGGTTGTGCCTTAATCTCATCCCCTATTTTTGTCTCTGGGTGTTGTGTGGTATTTGAGATATTTGGACTGTCATTCAACTCTTCTAAAGGTCTCACACCCACTGGAAGGTGGAAGATGCTTAGGTTGTCAAGCGTTGTAGTAGCTCCAGAATCAGCTGCCCTTTCTTTAGCCCACTCCTGTGCAATCTGATCTCCTGGTCCCAAATTCCAGCCAATAAGCGGCTCTCTTTGGAAAGCAGATATCCCTAGATAATGCAGTAGTCAAATGCATTGGTTAACTATTCCAGCAAGCAGTGATCCAAATGTTTAAGGATAGTATAACTGAACATAATTTGTCAACGTGAAGTCAGTTTATGCAAGTCATAAATATACTAAGGAAACTTCCCTATTGCTACCTTCAGTATTTTGATCATAAAAGTTGAGGGAATCGATAGTGGCCTCTGAGCATCCAAGCTCACTTTGTTCATATCTTCCATTACTATCCCTAAAATTACCATATCAATCAGAATGTTTATAGCTATGCACAATTTCAGTAAAAGACGAGACTTTTTAAGGTGAAATAAAGCAAGACAAAAAATAATAAGAACCTTGAAGCATTGATTTCATGGTCATTTCTGCCCAACAACATCTGGAGTTCTTCAGAGTACATATCCATATCATCAGCAATGCCATCCATAGGAATTCCAGTTTGCATTTCACTAGAGTCGTCTGCATTTATCAACTTAGGAAGACCCGGGCCTTCAATAGAAGGGCTTTCTTGTGTGCCATTTGGTTGCAGATGGTGTCCTCCCAAAAGATTAAAAATAAAAGGGAAATGCTGGGCCAGTTGGGACAATATGCTGCTTTTTTGAGTTGCCGGTTGCCCAGTAGAACTGGTGATTACAAATTTAAACATCAGAATTTAAAAACCTAAGATATAAGTTAATCAAAATTTGATACATAAAAGAGAACTTGAGGGATTAGCACATACTAGTAATTAGATTTGAGGCATGAATAGGAACCACTATCCTAATAAAGTATAGCATCATCCTGATATTTGTATTCTATGCATGAAACATGGGGAATCAGCAGATCATATTTTTCTTCATTGTTCCTTGACGATTGGGTTGTGGCACAGGTTATTTCAGTTAGCTAAGATGGATTGGGTACCCCCGAGGAGCATCTTTGACATGATGTTCATCAAATTTAATGGTTTTGGTTCTTCTAAGAGGGGGGTAGTTTTGTGGCAAGCTGCAAGCATCGCTCTTATTTGGGTTGTGTGGTGGGAAAGAAACGCAAGGATTTTTGAGGAAAAAGTAAGGAATTCAGAGTATCTTTGGGACTCTATTGTTTTCCTTGCTTCTCTTTGGGCTTTCTGTTCCAAGGTTTTTAAGGGGACTCCCCTTAATGTGCTACAACTCGATTGGTTAGCAGTGTGTGCTCCATAAGGAATGGTCCTTTTTAGAGTGTTCGCTTGTTTTTCAGTGTAATTTACTGTAGTTTAGCTTTCTTTGGTGGGAGGATTCCTCATCCTTCTTTTTGTACTTCTTTTTATCTATCAATATATCTCTGTGTCGTTTTCTATCAAAAAAATAAAGTATAGCATCATTCTGAGCATAATTACAAAAACAGGTCACTGTAATACCATATAATTTAGATCTCTAAATATAGTTACACATTTGAGATGGCAATATAACCGAACCAGTACCACATAAAGTTCCTAGAGGGGTTCAAAAACATAATCCTGCAGAGGGATTAGAAGACACATCCAAAATGAAGAAGAGATCCAGAGGCTTGTGTAAAAGAGATATCTTGATCTCCTTGAGGAGATCTTAAACCATGATTATATGTCCTTCTAATATCATTTATTGAAGTTAGTAAGCTTCCGATGATTTAATGCCCAATCCCAGAATGCATTTATCAAAGTGACGCAAACCTTAGAAGGGGTTCTCATTGATAATGCACATGTTACTTAACAAACTCCACAAAGATTTCTAGGAATATTATTTTTGTAATAAAAAAAAACTGATTAATTTCTACCATATAAAATGATCAAGCAGGATGAGATATTTGTCCATAGTACACAAAACCTGATAAAAAGACAAGAAAAGCTCTACAAGGAGAAGCAATATGAGCTGCATGCTTAAGAAAAGAACAAAAGCAATCTAAGATAAAACGGAAGTTTACCAATTACAATTCAGGAGGCAAAAAATCACCCAAAAAAGACACCAAAAATTTTGCTCCTCTAGCTAAAAAAATCTGCCTCTGGATTGACTAAATGAGGAACCAACAAAAAGAACACCCCCAACTTTGTAGTGCTATTAAAAACTTGACAAAGCCACCCATCAAACCTTGATTAGTGCCTTTTCTTTTTATTTACCCAAGAAATGACAACAACAGAATCTCCTTCAACTAGAGATTGTAAAGACAAAAGCTTTGGGTTGCACAAGTCCTAGAAAAGCTAGGATTTCAAACTCAACAGTGTAACTCTTTCTTGTAGGTTCAAAATATGCTCTTATCACTCTACTAGAATGATTTTTAAGCACTCCTCCATTCACAACTGTCCTAGGGTACCTAAAGAATAACAATTGAAATTTACTTGACATAACCCTCTAGAGGTGGTGACCATATTGAGAAGATATTCTCAACTAATCTCTTAGACCTGCATATACGGTTCCAAATTAATAATACAAAGCCCAAAGAATCCTTGTAAAGGCTTCACTAACAAAAGCCTAAAGGGAACAAGTTCCAAACTGCATTTTGATGTCCTTCACACACTTTTAAAAGGTCCTTGCATTTCTTTCCCACCATATAGTCCAAATAAGGATAAGACTAGCAATACTCCATAGAACCCTGCCTTTAGAAAGTTCCTCAAAACCCTAAAAGAAATTATTAACATCTCTATCACCCTTTTGGGTGGAACTCAATAATCCTAGTAGGGCAAAGTAACCTATGCCATGACACCAAAGCTATCAAGTAACGAAGGAACAAATGATTAGTTGATTCTCCACTCCTTGCACATGACACACTATTCTACATTGTGGACTCTGAAAGGCCACCTTTTTGAAGCATATCATTAGTATTAATCTTCTTAACTGTGATACATGGATACTTCAATTTCAACCAAAAATACTTGTGTTGATTTGATATGACACAAGTGTAGGTGTGAGATCTGTATTTGACAGCTTGAATTACAATTGATATGACTTTACCTTCTTTTTCTTCTTCTTTTAAATTTCTTAACCTTTTTTTTTAATAGTGCCAATTAAGTTATTTGATTCTTATCTCTTTTTTTCTTAATTTTTCAAAATTATAATAGATAATAACAATTATCTATTTTATTTTTAAAAAAAATATTAAAATTAAACTAATAATAATGAGGTTTTAAAAAATATATTACATAGAAATTATAGTTAAGTTGAACTATATCAATGTTAAAATAATAAAACTTAATTAGTATAAAATTTAAAAATAAATTAGATCCAATTCAAATAATTAAAAATATAAATTTTGCAAGTTTTCAACTAATAGAGTTTCACTCAAAATCAACTATATATAACAATAAATATGTTCCCATTTATTTCCTAAAACTTCTCTCCACATCCTAATAAAATAAACCTAAATATATTTCACATGTACAAGTAAAGAAAATTTTCAATAATGATAATTAATAAATATAAAAATCAAAGACAAATATAATAATTAATAAAATAAAAGATAAAAAATAATATCACATTTAATATATTAAAAATCTAGAGATAAATAGAAAATTTTCAATTACACTTAAACCTTCAATTAAAATAAAAAATATGATAATTAATGTCGCATTCAAGTACTGACACCCATAATTGAGATCTCTTCAGTCGAATTCCCATGTTCTAAGATTTTGTGATGCAAAAGATTTGATGCCTAGAAACATACCCACACCCAACAATTGTATCCGAACCCATGTAACATAGCTTCTTACTAACAAGCCAAATAAAGGTTGTTACTTTAGGAAGGACTTTAGACTTGTAAATAAAGATTGTAAGTCTACCAATTTTCCTAAAAGTTTATGCTTTGAAGGTTTGGATCCATAATATATATATCATGCTCTCCAACGCTCTCCCTCATGTGCGGTTCCATACTTACAAGTGGAGAGATACGTAGGCCCATAGACAAACAAACCACAAACATCATCTTTTTGTCTTAGGTATGGAAGTGCTAAGTGCACTTATAAGAAGGGCTGCTAATGGGGGCTTCATTTCAAGCTGCAGACTTTGGGGGAGAGGGAGGATGGAGATGAATGTCTCCCACTTGCTTTTTGCTGACAATACAATCATTTTCTGTGAACTAAGGAAGGAGCATCTAACCTCTTTAAGTTGGATTTTGGCTTGGTTTGAGGCGGCTTTGGGCCTAAGAATAAACCTAGCTAAAAGCGAATTAATTCCTGTTGGGGAGGTTGAAGAGATTGAGGAAATGGCAGTGGAGCTAGGGTGTAGAGTGGGGTCTTTGCCTATTATTTATTTGGGGCTGCCCCTTGGAGCCCAACACAAGGCTATTTCTATGTGGGATGGGGTGGAAGAAAGAATGAGGAGAAGATTAGCCCTTTGGAAAAGACAATATATTTCTAAGAGTGGGAGAATCACCCTCATTAAGAGCACACTGGCCAGCATACCTATTTACCAATTGTCCCTCTTTCGAATGCCCAAGATTGTAGCAAAAAGGCTTGAAAAAGTACAAAGAGACTTTCTTTGGGGAGGGGGAAGCTTGGAAAGGAAAGTCCATTAAATCAATTGGGAGGTGGTGTGTACTCAAAAGGAGAAGGGTGGTCTAGGCATACGGAAGATTGATCTCTTGAACAAGGCCTTGCTGGGTAAATGGATCTGGAGATTTGCCTTTGAAAAGGACAATCTTTGGAAGAAGGTGATCGGGGTGAAGTATGGCCAATAGGGCTTTGGGTGGCGGACTAATGAAGCTCGCGGGACGTTTGGAGTGGGGGTTTGGAAGGAGATTCTGAAGGAGGCAAACTGGTGTCCGGATAACATAGAGTTCAAGGTGGGTAAGGGGACTAAAGTCAAGTTCTGGACTGATCATTGGTGTGGTCATGCGGCGTTGTCCCAAAATTTTCCCCAGTTATGTGCCTTGGCGGTCCATAGGAATGCAACGGTCAATGAAGTGTGGGACTCAAGCTTTGGTCAAGGAGGTTGGAATCTCAGATTTTCAAGAGATTTTAATGATTGGGAGCTGGATTTGATTGGAGATTTGCTTAATATGCTGAGGGACTTCAAGATTTCTTCAGAAGATGACTCAGTGTTATGGAAAGGAGGGGGTCATGGCACTTTTGGGGTTAGGGATGCTTATACTTGCTGGTTGCTTCCAACGCCCTCGCCTTCCCGAAAAAGTGCATTTGGGTGGATAAGGTCCCAACCAAAGCTGCTTTTTTTGCTTGGGAGGGCACGTGGGGGAAGATTCTCACCTTGGATAGGCTTCAAAAACGGGGGTGGCAGCTCCCTAATCGCTGTTTTTTGTGTGGTTGTGAAGAGGAAAATGTAAATCACATTCTTTTACACTGTATAGTGGTCAGGGTCCTCTGGGAGATCGTCCTTGCCTTGTTTGGGGTTCAGTGGGTGTTCCCAGAGACAGTTAAAGAGGTGTTACTTAGTTGGAGGGTCCTTTTTGTGGGGAAAAAGAGGAAAAAGATTTGGAATTCCATTCCGTTGTGTATTTTTTGGACGGTATGGAAGGAAAGAAATAGATTAGCTTTTAGGGGGTTCTTTAGCTATACAGAAACTCAAAAATTCTTTTGTTTGTAATTTGTGGAGTTGGGCTAGGGTGTATATGGGAGAGGAGTCCTCTTCGCTCTTAGGCTTTTTGGAGTGGCTAGTGGCTACTTAAGGGCTGGTGAGGTTGTTTGTTTTTTGTGTTTTTTGGTTTAGGCTGCTATGTATACCTGTATGCTTTGTGGCTTTTTTCCCCTTAATATAATTTGTGCTTATTTATCAAAAAAAAAAAAAAAAAAAACCATGCAATGAGGTTCAACCATCACCACCAACCTTGGCCACTTCTAATCAGCTTGCTTGAGTTTATATCATCAAATAAAAGGTGAGACTGAAAAGTTGAGATTATAGTTTATATTCTTTGTATGCCACTCGTTAAAAGAAAGTTCATAGCAAGACGAAGAGCATGAAATAATTATGAAGACAAACAAGAAGAAATTTTAAGCATTATTTACAATGGAAAGGAACTACTTTACAATTATAGGAGAAATGGCTCTAGTAGGAGAAAAGGAAAAGGGAGGAAATGGCTGGTGAAGTACATTTTCAAACTCAAGTTAGTGAATTGCAATTTTTATAGATTAAAATAGTTGAGAACAATTTAATCATCATGCAACTAATTCATATTATCAACAATTGACAAGTTAAGGAAAAACAAATCAATGGCCCTGGAAAAAATTGGATCTTATTAGCTAGATTCTTCTCTTGAAGACATGGATTCTTACCCTAAAATAATAACTGTTGTCACTATCAGGTTGGGCTCAAGATTGGGCTCATGAATTATAGATATTATGATCTCTCTCGTGCATTCTGTAATTTTCCGGAAAGCATGCAAAAAGGAAAGCACATCACTGTTGTTGATGATGACTGAACTTGCAAGAATGCATATAACTGTGCCATTTAAATCCTGTGCACCAAGAGAGAGAGAGAGAACAAAAAGTAAGCAAAACTTTAGAACACTGTTACAAGCCAAAATAGAAGTTTTCTTGCAATGAAATGTTTAAGGCAGTAGAACTTGACAAGAGCAAGATAAAATATTTTAAAGCAAAGAAAAGAATAGCACAATTAGTTAAATTTTAATGGCCAAGAGAACTCAAAATGAAAACAAATTGTTTATAGGACACAAAGGTAAAGTGGTAACAAGTTAAATAAAGGAATAAATTTAGCCAAAAGATGAAAAGTCATAACCATGCTCTCAAATTCACTTTGATCATACCTTTAAACACACACTAAGGAAAGGGCAGTCATATATAGCTTGTAAAATTGAAGTTTCAATGTTGTAGCCAGCCCCAAATCCGATTTTTGCTTCTTTGTGGCTTTCTAAAATCTGTATATGGTTAAATAAGCTTCAGAATAGACAGAAAAGAGCAAGAAACAAAAGGGACAAGGAATGTAACAAATAACCTTAAAAAGGAACAGAAAGACATAAAAGACTCAGTTCCTTCCAGTAAGCTCAATCAAATAAGTATAAATATTAGCTGAAACTGGAAATTTAGATGAAGAAATAAAACAGAAATCTTGAATGCAGATAATGGAAAACAATGTATGGAAATTTAAAAATTCAACAAACATGATATTCATGCAACAGGAGATGGAATGAGCTCACTTTTATAATTTCCGGACCCTTGAGTTCTTTCATATTATCATGTGGTGCATCAATAAGCTTTTTGTGCATCCCCTGTAAATGTCATAGAAATAATAGAGGCTCTAAGGATAATACAAACATGAGGTGATGAGGGCCCGACAGAAATCAAAGAAGATAAACTTACAGATATGAGAACAGAAATAGCATTTATGGCCAATAGAACTCCATTATCTGCAGTCTTCAGAGCCTCATCTAGGGTTACTAAATCCTTTTTGAGTAGTGTGTCAGTGTCAATCACTGCCAAGCAGAAGAACATTATGTGCCAAATGAAGATCAGGAGGCATTGTACAAGTGACAATTAATAAGAAATATTGAACTTTCATTCTGAGAAATAAGAAAGAACTGTGATGCTGCTATGAGTAACCACTGAGTTCAGAATAGAAAGATCAGTAGGTGGATAGAGAGAGAGAGAGAGAGTGTCGTGGCGTCTAAAGTGGCAAAGATCTTTGTGGTCTTTTTGGACAAACCATCACCTCAAGGCCTCATCATTAGCATTAAGGAGATGGGTATGAATGCTATCTTGTTCTATTGGTGGATTAAACAATAAATTTGGTTATACAACCTGAACACAGATAATTGAAGTTTGGGGAAAGCAGGAGGTGGAACAGATGGGTTAGGGATTAGGAATGGAAATGGTTTGTCCATGCATCATTCTTGGATCTTTTCCTATGGGGTCACAGATTCTCATGGGCCCTAGATTTTGCAAGTAGTATGGCTTTACTAACTTCTCATTACCATGTGATAAATGGGTCATGATGTCTCTGTTGAATCAAGTTGCCCTAATCCATGGAAGCTTCATTATATGTTTTGGGAAGGGTGAATCCTTCATTATGATCCACTAGTGTAACATATTTTTTTGGGGCAAGATTGTCTTGCAATCATGGTAGTTCTTAAAATTATCTTGGATTTTTAAAGATGCTGATGCAATAGACAGACTTGGTCTACCATCCACTCATATGATATGAGCTTTAGTCGTTCCATGATGTATCTGTGGAAAAATTTGAGAAGAAATTCATTCATTTAGAATAGAATACATATCCTATTATATACAAAAGAATAAGCCATAGGCATGTTATAGAAAACAAAAACTACCCTTAACCAAATCCCTATAAATTAGTAAACTAAATTCCTATAAATCAGGGATTACAATATCTCCTAGCTTTAAACCTAGTTTACAGAAAATACAAAGTCAACACCTCTAAAAACGCGTTTCTCCACACTCCCCCTCAAGCTGGTGAGTGAATATTATGCATTGCTAGCTTGCCAATTATTGCTTGACAAATAGTATTGTTCAGACCCTTGATCAGCACATCTAGGAGTTGATTGCTTGAGGATACCTACAATGTGTAGATGAGGCCACAATTCAATTTTTCTTTGATAAAGTGTCTGTTTACCTTCACATGTTTGGTTCAGTCATACTGCATAGGATTATATGCAATATTGATCGCTGATTTTTGTTGTTGTGGTAGAGTCTTATAGGCGCTTCCCAGTTAATTTTAAGATCTTGTAGGATTATTGTCAGCCATAGTAATTCACAAATCCCAAGTGCCATTGCTCTGAGTTCTGCCTAGGCGCTTGATCTTGCTACTATATTATGCTTTTTACTCCTCCATGTTACTTGGTTTTCACCAAGAATGTACAATAACATGATGTTAAGCATCTATTTACCATTGATCCTACATAATCAATATCTATATATGCTTCAAGTGTCAAACTCGTTCCTTTCTTAAATAGAATCCCTTTCCTTGGTGCTCCTTTGAGATAGTGCAATATTTGGTGAATTACTTGGCGATGTGCTTCCTTAGGATTATGCATAAATTGACTGACCACACTGATAGCATATGCAATATTGAGTCTCATGTGTGACAAGTAGATCAATCAACCCACCAATCTTTGATAGTTTCCTCGATCCACACTAGCATTGCTATTATTATCACCAATCTTGTGATTAGGTTCAATAGGTGTGTTTGTTGGTTTACAAGCTAACTTCCCAATTTCTTTCAACAAATCTAGCACATACTTCTATTAGGATACAAAAATTCCTAATTGTGACCGTTCCACGTCAATACTTTAGACGTACTTCAACTGACCCAGTTCTTTAACCTCGAACTCTTTTATCAAACACTTTCTCAAACTATCATTTTCCTTTTCATCATTTCCAATCACAATTATGTCATTCACATAAACTAATAAGGTAGTAACTCCCTTTGAAGCTGAGTGTTTGATGAATAAAGTGTTATCACCTTGACTTTGCTTGTATCCATTGGTAATCATCACCTTAGCAAATCTCCCAAAACCAAGCATGAGGAGATTGCCTTCTTAAGCTTACACACTCTTCTACCTTCTAGAATCTCCCAAACGCTTGAATTGTATTCATCTTAGCTACGGGTGTGAAGGTCTCTAAATAATCTACTCCATAAGTCTGGGTATATCCCTTGGCAACAAGATTTACTTTATACCTCTCAATTAATACATTTTGTCTTGTCTTTTACAGGAAAAACCCACTTACAAAGCACAAGACTCTTTTCTTTTGGAAACTTCAATATCTCCCATGTTCTATTTTATTCTAATGCTTCCATGTCAACAATCATGGCTTGTCACCACTTTTCACTATTTAATGCCTCAGATAAGGTTTTAGGAAAAGTAACAATGTTTACTTGGGTAAGGAAGGCTTGGTAGGAAAGTGACAATCTATTATAGGACATGAATTAAGCTAGTGGGCATAAAAGTTGTTTGGTACACTCTCTTGTACCTTTCCTAAGAGCAGTGGCAAGATCAAGATCATTATTATCAATGGCAGCACAAAAATTATCAAAAGAAGATTCAAGTAAAGCATTGACTTCATTTCCAAAGATCAGTTCCAACTCTTGAATTTTCATAGGTTTAACAATGGACTCTTTTTTTCCGTAAGTATACCTGTAGTGGTTGAGTAGGATTGCGAATTGGACTTTCCTTAGTCAATGACATGGGACTAGAAGAGGATGGTTTGGCAATAGGCAAACTAGAATGAGATTGGGACTAACTATGGCCTCATTTCCATCTAGCCCCGAAATATTAGGAACCTTAGAGAGTCCCTGATGTAGGACAACCCTAGGATGGTTGCCTACACTCAAGGGTAGGTGGGCTAGGGTTTTATTTTTAGGGTGTAAGGAGAGGAACAAGGAATAAACTTTATGGTAGAGAAAATTATAAGATAAGAAATAGAGAGAAAGAAGAAACAATGAAGAAAAGATGGAAAACCTTAGAGTCTCACTAAGGCCTTCTAGGAGTCTCACCTAGAAGAAAATCAATGGAGTCTCACCATTGAGGGTTGCAACCTTGCAATGAAAGAAAGTATAATATTATTCATCAAAAATTCATTCCTTTGATTTACATTGATTAGCCTATTTATAGGCTTCTCTAAGAAATCCAAAGTCTACTAGGACTCTAATAACCTATTCTACTAGGACTCTAATAACCTATCATGACTCAAATTCTAATTATATTATAACTCAACTAGCTAATCCTAATTAGACTCCAACAAATATTAGTCATAATTTAATTCCAAGTAATAATAATCCTACTTTAATTACAACTAATACAAATTCCCTTTCTTGATATATATCTTGAAGATTCATCCTCATCAATTCCCCTGACTTGAAAAAAACTCGACCTCGAGTTTTAGTGATTTTCCACGATCAATTGAAATTCCGAGCAATGCCTTCCACCCTTTCTTTCTTCGTCGTCTCTTTCCCATGGTAAGACAAGATCTCACGATCTCTTGAACTTGTTCAATTTCATGCAAGACAAATATTGGACTTCGAAAAACTTTTTGATGTTGTACAACAAGTTGATAATTCTCGAAATACTTATGTGTCTTCAACAAACTTGTGGGAAGTTGTTTCCCACACTCTTCTTGTAAATTGTTTTGTGGAAGAATAAGATTCTTGAATTCCCTATATTCAAAAGAAATTTCAGCAGATTCTTCATGTTTGCCACCACTCACGATAATGTTTGGCCTTGGGAAGTCAAACATCGATTCTTCTGAAACTTCTTCAACTTCTTTGAGCTCTTCTATTGGTTGATCTAAGATTAGTTTCATCACCTCTTGCTTTCTAGATTCATCATTGATGATTTCTTCCTCCTTTCTAGTAACTTCGACTTGCTTTTTAATAAGAATATTTGATGGCTCT
Organism: Vitis riparia; assembly: GCF_004353265.1. Classification (NCBI taxonomy): domain Eukaryota; kingdom Viridiplantae; phylum Streptophyta; class Magnoliopsida; order Vitales; family Vitaceae; genus Vitis; species Vitis riparia. The sequence continues at coordinate 20,997,695 of NC_048431.1, read as the reverse complement.
TCTAGTTTCAAGGGTGCTACTTTTTCCTCTGGTTGCTTATGTGGTGGAATTTCCTTCATTGGACGAAGGATCTTCTTTCGCCCATTGCGCACAAGTGTGTAAGTGTTTTCATAGCCATCGTGTTGGACCCTTTCATCAAAAAGCCATGGTCTTCCAAGCATAATATGGGCAACTTTCATCGGCAAAACATCACACCATGCTGATAACTCAAAATTATTACTGAAATTAAACGTCACTAGACAACGAGAACTCACCAAAATAGATGTGTCATTTACCCATGCTATTTGATAGGGATTTGGATGATCTTCTGTCTTTAGATTAAGCTTTTCAACAAGCTCCTCTGAAGCTAGATTGGAACAACTACCTCCATCAATAATCAAAGTACATAGTCTCCCTTGACAAGCAACACGAGTTTGGAAGATGCTAGTACGTCGCCAATCCTCCTCTTCATTTAGCCTTGGTATGTTCACCAATGGCTGCATAAAAAAGTTGTAGCCTTCAACCATGTTTGCATACGTTGCTCCACTCCTCAATTACATATGCCTTCATGCCAAGAATTTTCGCTCTGATACCAAAATTGATGTAGGACAACCCTAGGATGGTTGCCTACACTCAAGGGTAGGTGGGCTAGGGTTTTATTTTTAGGGTGTAAGGAGAGGAACAAGGAATAAACTTTATGGTAGAGAAAATTATAAGATAAGAAATAGAGAGAAAGAAGAAACAATGAAGAAAAGATGGAAAACCTTAGAGTCTCACTAAGGCCTTCTAGGAGTCTCACCTAGAAGAAAATCAATGGAGTCTCACCATTGAGGGTTGCAACCTTGCAATGAAAGAAAGTATAATATTATTCATCAAAAATTCATTCCTTTGATTTACATTGATTAGCCTATTTATAGGCTTCTCTAAGAAATCCAAAGTCTACTAGGACTCTAATAACCTATTCTACTAGGACTCTAATAACCTATCATGACTCAAATTCTAATTATATTATAACTCAACTAGCTAATCCTAATTAGACTCCAACAAATATTAGTCATAATTTAATTCCAAGTAATAATAATCCTACTTTAATTACAACTAATACAAATTCCCTTTCTTGATATATATCTTGAAGATTCATCCTCATCAGTCCCTTATCACCACTATAAATAAGAGAAAAAGGAACAAAGGTTTTTTTATTGCTAATTGAAAATGAAGCACGACGATGTTTTGCAAGTTCACAAACAATGAAACTATCTACATCCAATTCTTTGAACAATGAAGGAAATATAACTTTTGAGTATATTAAATGAAGGGTGTCCCAAACGAAGATGATGAAGCCAAATCTTGTCCTTATTTGAGATGGAGCTTTTGGTGAGGCATGACAAAGAAAATTCATTCTTAATCCTATTTTGATCACCTAGTACATCAAGATGGTAGAGCCTGTTTTTTCCTTAGCAAGTCCAATCATCTTCCCTAAAGCATGGTCCTAAAAAACACAATAAGAAGTGTAAAAGACTACACAAAAATTCATATCTTTGGTGGTATGATGTATGGACACAAGATTAGTTGAAAACTTTGGAATATGAAGGACATTCTCTGAGGCAAGAGATGTATTTGTATGATTTTTTCCTTGACTAGCTACTATTGTCAAAGAGCCATTTGCTATGGAAATTTTCTTATTACTTGGGCAAGGTGTGTAGGAATCAAATATCAAAGTAGAGTTGGTCATATGGTCCATGGCTCTTGAATCAATGACCCAGGAATCTGAAAAAGGAGAAACTAAGACATAAAATGCATGAGAAACAGAGTACTTACTTGAGACTGCTAATAAGCAAGCACCAAAAGGTTTTTCTAATGATCTCAACAAACTTTTCAGCCTCTCAATATCCTCCTTGAACTCTCCACGTGCCAGGGTCTGATTCTCATTGTTTGGGGGATTATTGCCAATGAGATTTGCCTATCCTTGACCTTTTTGCTACTGTCCGCCATTAGGTCTCCATCCCGTATTATTGTTTTTGAAGTTTGGTGATCTCCTGTGCAACTTCCAGAACATATCCTTAGTCTGCCCTGGTTTCTTACAATAATCGCACCACTTGGACGAATCTGGTTGTCTGTTTGCAGCATTGGGCTGATTTTCTGCACCAACATTCTTCATATTTCCAGCATTTGACAACATAGCTGAGCTCTCTTCCACAGGTATTCCATTCATCATCACACCTCTTCTTCCTCCAGATTTAGACCAGTAAGGAATGCAAGAATTCTTTCTTTCTCAACAAATCTTTTCAAATGGTAGCATCCTCACCATCCTTCTTTTGAATGCATTGATAATGATCTATCTCTTGCCACAAATTTTTCAGAAGATTGGTATATTCAGTCATGGACCGCTCACCTTGTTTGATGGCCAAAATCTTCATCTTTATCTCAAATATTTGTGCTGCATCACGTACCTTCGAGTAAGTCTGTTTCATTGCCTCCTAGATTTCTTTAGCCATGGACAAAAACATGAAAGTGATACTAATCTCAGGTAGCATCGAATTCCAAAGTCATGACATAATCATGGAAATATTCCTCATCCTAAACCTGGAATTTGGGATCACCCTACTCCAGGCTGGTACCCAACAAGTGACCGAGTTTTCCTTTCTCCTTCAAGAGTGTCTTCACAACTTATGACCACTACAATAATTCTTCCCATTCAACAAGTGACCAAGTTTTCCTTTCTCCAGGCTGGTACCCAGCAAGTGACCGAGTTTTCCTTTCTCCTTCAAGAGTGTCTTCACAACTTATGACCACTACAATAATTCTTCCCATTCAATCGATAAGTGGTGTGAATGTTTTGAAGCTCCTCATTAGATTGATTTGGCAGAGCTTCAATCATTTGTACCGCACAAATGTTGGTGGCTTTGGATGTCTCAAACAAGGTGGATTTTTTTTTGGATTGCATAAGGAGCAAAGAACTAGAAACTCAGATTAAATAAGGGGCAAGAACCAGAAACTTGACTAAGGGAATGGAGGACAAACAAACAATGCAGAAAAAACCAGACTACTAGATCTTAAGAAGAAAACCGGGTTGATGGAGTATAGAAAAAATGTGAATTCTAAGAGCCTAAAGCACTAATACCATGTGGAAAAAATTGAAACTACTAGGTCTTAAGAAGAATACACATCCAATTATATACAAAAGGATAAGCTATAGGCATGTTATAGAAAATGGAAACTACCCCAAACCAAATCCCTATAAATCAGGGATTACATTATCTCCTAGCGTTGAACATATTTACAAAAAATACCAAGTCAGCACCACTAAAAAAACATGTTTCTCCACAGTATCTTTTGGTATTGAGCTCTTATAGTTCCTACTTGGCCTGCTTAGGTTTTTCAGAATTTTGGTATTCTATGTTTTTATATTAAAGGACACCATCTATCCTAAAGTTGAATTTCCAAAATAAAAAAACAACCAAAGATGGCCATCTCCTATCATACATGCACATATATCCTCATCATCCTAATAAAAATTGGGAAAAAGAAAAGAAAGAAAATTTCAGTATTGGCTAGGCATGGAATAACTAAGGCCCTAAAGAAAGGAAAAATAAATAGTTACATGCCTCGTATTAGTATTTTGTAAACACATTCCATTTCCTTGAATAAGTTGGCTAGCCCTAAAATATGATGCAAGAAATCCCAAAAAAAGGTGAAAAGAAGTAGGGGACAATTCCAAACATCACATCCTTGCAATAGGATTAAAACCTGACGTGGGATAGCATTTAACTATTTTGTTTAACAACAGAAAAAGTAAAAGGAGCAACCACTATCACCAAGCGATTGAGTTTTATGTTTGGTAACTATATTTTAAAAATGCTTTTATTAATGATAAGCATAACTATGGTATTTAAAAAAAAAAAAAATTAATTAAACAAAAATTTGCTTCCGACATCGTGTTTGAGGAAAAGCATGGGTCTCTCTACTTCAAAATGTGGATAAATCATGTTGGGAAATATAAGGCCCATGATTAAGAATTTTATCCAAACACCCTAAACACCCTTAAAAGTTACATTTAACCTTCAAATGTTGCTTATAGTGTTTGAGAAGCTCTCCTAAACATGGCTTAAGGGTAAAAGAAATACTAACAGATACACATGCCTTGCTTTCCATATAGAAAGTTGGCAATAAAGATCTAAATTTGTGAATAAATTAACAGGAATTTGTCTTGTTAAAAGAGTATCTTGACTGCAAAAATCAAAATGAAATTTAACAATATTATCTTCTTACTCAACATCCAAAAAACAAAATGTAGATAAAATGTTCAAGAAGCAAAAAATATAACAAATAACACACCGATGCAAAAATTTGTATGCTCCTGAAGTCTCTCTACCAAATTCTTGACCTGCAAATTGGGTTAACAATAAGAACATGAATGTAATATACAAGCTTTAAAGAAGATCACAGAAGTGTATTTACAAATGAAGAGGGTAGTCTTAAAAAGCTCAGGTTGAAAAAAGTATAATAAAAAATTAATTTCAAGTAAAAATAGGGGTTTGGGAAAATAAAACAAATTCAACAATCTATATCAACATTTAGTAATTCTAATCATGACAAAGGAGTCATTAGTCATTATCTCTTTGGAGGTGGTCTGCAATCTTACGTTTACTGTGACTCATGTAAATTTTGGTTATAATTGCAAACTAAGCATAGAGGCAAATTAGTAGGAAAAAATACAGCCAAGGGAAAAAAAGTAGGGAAAAAAATAGCATTAGTTGGAGCATTTTCAGATGACCTTAAGAAATATCGTTTGATAGTTCTTGTAATAAGAAATATCAATGAATGAAGGTGGAAGCTAAAAGGGCTGGAGCATGCATTTTCCCAGTCTTTGAATCATTTCAACATGAAAATTGAACACAATTCCTTTGGGTTCTACTCTCTCTACAAGTTAATCCATCCATGAGTTGATTGAGATGTTCCTTTCCCTAATATGCGTCCAGTTTGGATCATAAATCTAGTAAAAGTTTGAGTTCAGATTGACTTTGATCACTTTGGAAGATGAATAAATATATGAAATAACATGCAAGTTTATTCAAGTCACAAACCATGTTGAACACTACTATACTACCAGCATGGCTGTTACACACGATCCATTCTTCTTAAGAGGAGGCTGTTGGGTCTTGAGTGGGGGTAAGAATAACTAGGGGGTGTGGAGAAATGAAAATCAAGGAGCTAGTATGAATAAGAATGAAAATTTCATTTTCATGGTTACAATAAGCAACCAAATGCTGGTATGAGCTACTTGGGATTCCAATTCCACAATTTCATTTCTGCTAAATACCGAACCCTAAGGGTCAGCAAATCATTTAACAAGTTATCTATCCCTTCAAGAGAATCTACCAACTGAATGTCTTGGAGAACAGTTGCTTCCCTAGCCCTAATATCTCCAAAACCTTCCTTATTCTATATTTTCAATTTTGCTTTGATAAGCTAAAATTTCAGCGCAACTTTGTAACCTTCCACCTAAAGACTCAAAGCAGTAATTACTAAAACTTTACATTCTAACCATTATGAAGAGTTTTTCATCCTTGTACTTCTCTCTTTGATGGATATCAATAAATCTATGGTTTCCAATCAAGTAATTACAGAGAGATGTAGAATTTAAAGGTTTTCGGATACATAGGACCTTGATGGAGCGTCTACAATATTAGCAAAAATATAAGGGAAAAATTAACAATGGTGTTAAAGGAGATATTTAATGTGACATCTTTTAACTTTTACCCGCCCAATGTTAGTATTCATCATAATGGAAGATTGAAAAAGCCATTGCACATAAGATTGGAGGATGGTTGAAGCCATGCCTGCAAAGTGTTGTGTTATCTTGAATGTCCATCAAATTGGTGGGAAAATTTTACAAGATAACTACTAAGCTACCAATTTGACCCAAATCTTAAGCTATTAGGTAATGGATTAACAATGTATATCAAGCCAACTTGGGCTAAACCTTAACATCCTATCTAGCAGGCAACCTTTGCGCTTGTACACAGTTTTTAAAGGTGAAACTAGAAGATGAGGTGTTTTAGTGCTTGTGAGGTGAGGCTAAGTCTTGAGGCAAAGAGGTGCAAATATTTTGAGACTCTAATTTTTATAATTAATAAATATTAAAAGTAGTTTAAAATATACATAAAAAAAATAAATGACCATACTAATAGTTTCATATTTTCACTTAAGTCTTAAAAGTCACAAAGTAACAAACATAATAAATCAAACACATATAACTCAAAAGCACATCAACTTAAGTCCTCTTCATCACTATCATCCACATCAGCCTCCAAGGAAGCATGTGCCTTACCTTGAGGGTTATTGATTAATTTATTCCGCTTTGATGCGTCTTAGGAGCTCCTTGCTATGGAGCATGCCTGAAGTGTGCTTTTGAAAACATTACTTGTAAATTGGCTCAAAAATGGGGGAAATAAATATTTGTAAGTTTCAAACTCATAACCTCCGGTAAGCCAAGACTTCAATTCTATATTAAGCTACTAATTTGACTTGAAAGATTAAATTGTTAGATATTAAACCAATAACGTTTATCAAGTTAATTTGAACTAAAATCCGAGCAATAACCAGAACTATGAGACACTTTTCTTTATTGAGTTAGAAAGTTCAATGATCAAGAAACATGTTTAAAATGTGACTAGCAAAAATGAGGATGCCAAGATGGATGGCATAAAAACAAGAAAAAGATATAGTAAGAAACAAGTGCACCCATTGGCTAGAGGCAACATTGATCAAGAACAAGTTTCCTTTTTTTTTTTTTTGATAGATAAAAAGGTAAATATATTAAAAAGGGCTGCCAAAAGAGCGACCTAAGGTATACAAAATGTTTACACCAACCATTAAGCAGCAACACCAAAAGCCATAACTACAAAATAGGAATGACTAAAACAACGCCACCCTTAGCAAGACCCCAATTAATCCAAGAAGCTATAACGAGAGTTGAAGGAGCATCATCTATAAACATCTTAGTCTACCAAAGAAGATAAACAAAAGAATCTTTTAGCTTTTGGAGTGAAAGGTCATCACCAACAAAGCCAATTTTATTGCTTGCCTTCAAAACTGTCCAAAAGATGCATAAGGAGTCCGCTCTCCAAACCTTCTTCCGTTTTTGGCCTACAAAAGAACCATGTTAACCTAGAAGGGTCTCTCTAACCGGCGAGGGAAGCATCCAAGACACCTCAAAAAGGGTTAAAAGCAACTTTCATAAGACCCTTGCCCTTACATTGTGGATAAGGAGATGGTCTGTGGATTCTTCCTCAATATGACATAGAAAACATCTATTTGCTAAAGACCTCTCTCTTCTTTGAACTTGATCTAAGGTTAAAACTTTCCCTTAGGGCGCCTCCCAAGCAAAGAAACTAACTTTAGGTTGCACCCACGCCTTCCATATGAAACTCAATGGAAAAAAAATTTATGTCCTTGACTCCAAAGTGGTATAGAGAGACTAAACTGTAAACTTGTTGCTCTTTGTCTTTGCCCAAAGCACCCTGTCTTCCTCTTGAACCCACCTACTAATCATTGAAATCTGATAGAAACCTCATGCAAACCTGATAGAGCCCACCTACCTAACTCATGCAAACTTGATAGAAACCTCTCCTTACAACCCACCTACTAATCATTGAAAGGTCTAGAGAAATAAGGGCTCCACCACCACCCCTCCCCTTACCTCTTGAACAGAAGAATTTCAATCATCCTCAACCCATGCCTCCTTAGAAACTGCTTAGGCAAATAAGGAAGGGAAGGAGCTACACAAAGGTGCTGCCCCACACCACTTGTTCTTCCAAAACTTCACCCTCCACCCATTGGCCACCAAGAAAGAGATCCTACTACTCATGAGATCCTAGTCCTTTCTTATGGCTTTCCAAAATCCAACACCATACCCCTCCACCTCTCGTGAACACCACCCCCCTCCTTCCCCATATTTCCCATCGATAACTTGATTCCATGGGGGCCCCTTTTTGTTCGCAAATGCCAATTCCATTTGCAAAGTAGAGCTTATTGAGCATTGAAAGACACTTCACACTGAATCCCTCATTCCTTTTGTCTAAACAAACAATCTCCCACCTTACTAGATGTGGTTTTCACATGAGAGCCCCACCACCCAATAGAAAGTCCCTCTAAATCTACTCAAACCTCAATCTAAACTAACCTTGGGATGCATAGCAAAGACATAAAATAAATGAGCAAGCTAGACAAGGTGCTTCAAATCAGATAGGGCCCCCTTTTAATCAAGGACAAGTTGGAAAGAATCATTTAAGATTGTTCAGACATTTGCAACAAAGAACCAAGAATAGACCAATTAGTAGGAAAAAGTTCTTTTAGAAGGTGCTAAAAAGATGAAAGGGATACCCAAAAGAATTTCAGTCAAGATAGAGACCAAAGACGTAAACCCACCCTATATAGGGTGTTGAATTGTGCACAAGGATTAGTGCAGCAATCTCCAAATGGTTGCTGTTATTGCAAAAATACCCTTCATGTAGCAGATTCATAAACATTTATGAGATTCACTCCAAATTGTAGCCTAAAAACTCAGACTATAGAATTGAACCTTTTGCTCACCCTCATGAGGCCTTTGACATAAGTCTAGTGCAACCATTGAGAATGTTACAATAATCTTTTGTCAAGTAAAGAGAATTAATGGAATGTTTCAACTTTATAAACTAACATTCTTGAGTATGGGGATCCATTTGCAAACAACTACCAAATTTGTGCTACCACTGAATTTGATATCATGCACAAATGACAAATATAAAACAGTACTGCATTTCTTCCATAAATGGCCGCATCATATTTTTCTATTTCTAATTCTCTTCATAGAAAAAGAGCATGTAAAGTCAGCTCACAAGCAGACCCTACCTCATTTTGGCGCCTTTTTCCTTCAAAGCTAAAAGGCTTCAAAATAACACCAATAGCTAATCCATTTGCAGATCTTGTTGTTCTAAGAATATCAATTGCTGTAATGTGATCTGAGCCATATCCTGCACTGGCCACCTAGAGAAGACAATGAAAGAAAGAAGAGTTTATCACCAGAAGTTCACACAGAGGACAAATATAATTTTATGGTCACAATATTTTGAAGATTCCTTGTACAATCCAACATAACTTCTTTTTTGAATAGGTAGGCATTTTTTTAAGATTTAAATTTAGTGCATGAATGCAATGAAAAATCTTTTGTATCCTTCTAACTACACCTATCAAAATTCCATGTCATGAATTATGTTCCCGTAAAATTTTCTCTGCAGTATTAGGGTTTTAAAAGGCCAGACGTGAAAGGGCCATGCAAAAGAAACAGACATTGAAGTTTACGGTACTTAACACATTATACAGTACAAAACTATACTTTTCTAGTCAAACATGGAAAAGAAAACCAGCTAGATATTTCTCAGTATCATGTCATGATGCTTTAAGATGACAATACATGAATTCAAATGAACTACCATTACTGCCCCTAAATAGCAAGCTTCTTTTCACAACTACAATATGCAAGTAACAACTCCAATTGGAAATAAGAGGTGCTGGCATGAGATTATTATGGTTTCTTCCCTTATTTCACCATTTCTTTTATTTTTGGATTTTTCAAGAAGAGGTGTTTATTATGGGGTTTGGCAGTCTTGTTGTGAAAATGGATCTTTCAGTTATAATATGTTGGGCTTCCTTGGATCTCAAGGTCCTTATATACGTGATCATTTGGTGAAAATGAGTCTTGACCTCTCTAGAAATATGGTTTTAGCTCCTTTGTCTAGAATCCCTGATTGGCTAATCAGGAGGCCTATGAGTTGATCAAGAAGGGGGGCTCGACCTGTGGGACTGTTTATGGGGCATTATTATCCGCCTTGAGGGGCTTATGGATTGAGTACGGTACAAATTTTCTTGTTGTTCATCATGCTTTCTCTTTCTCTTTTAAGGATCTTATGCTCTTTTTCCTGTACTTCTTAAGCTTTAAAATAAAGCTTTTTCTGAAAGGGAGAAGAGAGAGGTAGGGAGAGGGAGCTAACCTAGGTTAAACACAGAACATAAGAACACAAAAAGAAAATTGAGGACAAACAACTAACACAAAAATCTATTCAAGCATAAAATATCTTCTATAGCATTCCTCACTTTCAATTTTGGGGGAGCAATCAGGCTTAAAATTCATCAACTTGAGAAATCTAGGAAACAGAAATAGCAATGATGCTTCCCCAATTTTTAGTGAGGCATAAATCTCCTAGTCAATTTACACGTCCATAGACCTATAAAGTTTGTGGTTAATCAATTGCACTGCTGCAAATAGGTCAGTCTCCATACAGAAGGTTTACAATCCCCTCTCAGCATCTAATTCACACCCCATATAAGAGCCAAAAACTCAGTAAGACAGGAAAGGCCAAATGCAGCTGGCCTGGAACAGGAAACCAAAATGCGGTTGGTCTTTTTTTTGCGTAAACCTCCTATTGTTGTTAGATCTGGATGACCCAAAAGGAAACCACTGACATCAAGCTTAAATAAAGGGAAGCACATAGCTTCCATGGGATGGAAATATTAGATGCTGACGAAGGCAGGACTTAAATTGCATATTGACCAAACACATATTTAAGGAAATTAATGCTGGGGAAACAAAAATACATAAAGGGCTGTAAATCTGATCCTGTCAATGATCTACTTTGTGAAAGAGAGGAGCAATCGCTAAATCTGCTTTGTGAAAGAGGATTAATTGTTAAAATGTCTTCTGTTCCCCTCTTCCTAAAAGATCCCAATGACTGCACGATTGCAAATTTCTATAATAGTCTCCCTTTTGATGACCTAAAACTTGGGGGAAAAGGTTGATATAACAAGAGATATCTCAGTAGCAATAAATGGAAAGAGAAGCTTCAATTTAATAGTCAACATTAATGATCTTTAAAATAATAACCCCTCAACCACAAATGCTAATGCAAATTAGTGCAAGTTGTAGAAGAATAACATTGAGCTCCCATTTGATGCAATGAAACAGAAAAAGAGATTAAAGTGTAAACCAAGCATTCAATTTAGTCGAAGAATATTGGAGTCACACTTTGAAGTGAACAGAATTTTGAATGCTGCAATGGTCTCAAAGGCATGTACCACTGACTACACGGTATGTGGAAGGGCTATACAGTTGTTACCAGCCATCCTTTATTTAACATTGAGTGAGAGGGCTGTAAATTTAGCCAGAAGTTGAAAAAAAAAAAAAAACTAGGGCCCACTTGAAAGTAGGGAGCAAAAATTCTTTGGGGAAGTAAGCTTGGATAGGTTTTTTTTCTTATTTCCACTGAATGGGAAGTAAGCTTTTCTCATAGCCTACAAGAATCATTAAATGGGGACCAACACCATTCATATAGAGTAGCATTGAGATTAGAGTATATCCTAAGGGACTTTTAAGGTCAAGACCATTGGACATAGAAAAGGTTGTTCAATAAAGTAGAGTTAGGTTTCTAGGCCAAAATCTTAAAGAGAACTAGACATAGGGGTGTTTTGTGAGGAAAAAAGTTTTTCTTCTACATTCATTCTAAATCTGAACCACCAATTTGGTTCCTTCAAGCCAAGTTCATCTAGGAGTTAATACTTCCCCTAACCAAGGGCCTTTGCATAGTTGTTTTGGCAAATAGAAATGTTAGGGCTTTAGCCCAAGTCAGTTTCATATGTATTGTCAGTCCAGTACCTAATAGCTTAAATTTTTGGGTCAAACTGGTAGTTATAGATGGTATCAAAACCTTGGTTTACAGCAGGTCATGAATTCAAACCTTAATGATGTTATCTCCTCCATTTATTGAGCTCACTTGCAAGCCAAAAGAAAGCTGCTTGTGAGATGGGATGTTAAGGCTTTCATCCAAATCAGCTTGATATACATTGTGTTCTATTATCTAATAGTTTAAACTTTTTGGTCAAATTGGTAGCCTAACAAAAAAAAAAGGTCAATACTAATGATTTGCTTCAACATGGTAGGCCTTATAAAATCATCAGCTCCACTAGTTGCTTTCTTTGTTTGATGAGTAGATGGCTGGCCGATCACATCTTCCTTCATTGCCCCTTAGCATTAGAGTTATGGTGGATGTTATTTCTCTCAAGCCAATTTCACATGGATTGTTCCTAGAGGCATCATAGAATATGATGGTTATCTCCTTGGATTTGTTAAGGGGAGCCATCCTTGCTATGTTGTGTGTTATCTGACTTGAGAGGAATTATAGAATTTCATTGAAAAAGACTGTTTCCTCTTGACCTTTTCTGGATATGTGTTATCAAGGAGTTCTCACTTCTCAGGCGTTCCTTTTAGCATTCTTTTACAAGATTGGAGATCTATTCATTAGCCCATTCACATGTTGATTTTCATACCTTTTGCTGGAAGAATCTATCATCTATTATGTCTTTATTTCTGTATGATAATGTATTTCACAATTCTTATCAAAACAAAAAATAAAAGAAACAAATCACAAAGGATGAGCTATCCTTCAAACCAACATCAACAAAGGATTTACAAGTTAAGGATCCAAAGCAATGGAAGTACCAGCAAAATTACAAACAGGACATAGCAAAAAGGTATTTTCTCCATTCTACAGTTAATTTTCACAACTTCAGGATGCAGAATGACTAAAATATAGTGATATTGATGATCAACTCACTGCTGCTTCCATCATTCCTATAAGTACCAGTGCCCATCTAGTTTGTTGTTTTCTTAATCAAAATTTTCAGATGAGGGGATATGGGAATGTTTTGGTCTCATTTTCTAGTTCAAGGACATATTTACAGCATTCTTACAAACAATCTTACAGGATTTTCATGTACTTAATAAATTATAATCATTATCTACTGAAAAAATTAGAAGAAAATATAAGAATATGAGGCAAGGAATGTACAAACAAGGACAATAGTCTTCAAATGTTGCTGCTCAGATAGAAAGGTTTCCACAAGGACTGGAGTAATATCTGCAAAGGAATACAAAGGAACAAACCTCACTGTTATGCACTAAGAAAAGTTCCATGAAAAGGGAAAACTTTCTGCATATAGCCAAATACAGAACTCATCAAGTTATTTTTTGACTTGAAACAGGTAGTTAATGCTTCATTCCTTTGAAGGAACAGCTAGAAAAAGGATTCGCAATCTTTCAGTCACCAGCATCCTATAAATAATACTCAGAAGGATTCATTTCAGTTAAGTTAACAAATTTGACCCTTACGGTATATAGGACAGTTCTTGTTGCTGATAATTGGCATGTCTGACACTTCTAGACACAACAATGTGCCTAGCCCTGTCTGACAACTGTTTTGATGCACAAAAGAGCCTATCCTCAAGAATATGTCTACATTGTAAAGAAAATATGAAGTTACTAGTTTCATCTTGTTCTGTTCTGTGATTCTTCACCTACATGCACGAACTTAACATTAATGAGCTTATATACATGGCCATACATAGTCATAATCATGCACCTTCATCTTGCAGTATTGCAGTGTCTAAAAATATAGATCAGTGTAACACACAGTCCATGCCCACAAATCATAATATCATTGTAGAAACAAAATCTTTAACTTTCTTCAGGATCTTCCAAGTGTCATCAGGAAGAATCTACCATACTGCAAAATATTGCTTCCAAGTAGTTGTTTAGTTTCAGACTTTGTCTATAAAGAATGGTCACTAACAGAACAAAGACATAGGCAAATGTGACATGCTCTAATTGATGTATAAGTATTTGAAGGATCTTACAGAACCAGGAATCTGTAGCAATGGCAGTGAAATCAATTCCAAGGTTTATCATGAGGACTGCTGTTGATTTCCTTCAATTCTCTGCAGTCTTGGTCTCCCTCATGTTTCATTCACTTGTATGGAAAGTTCTTTCCCTCTGTTGTATTCTTTTTTATATCATAAACTGATGGGAGACTTAGTTATTCCTTATATGCACAACCTACTATTGTCTATGAAATGCAGTGAGAGCTTAGGAATGCCATATAGAGGTGCCATTTGGAGTTTCTGCTCTCAAACTTTTGCTACTTGACGACTTTTCAGTTTTCACTACTTTCCCCACAACTTCCAAACGACTAAACAGACAAGTTCTTGGTGCTCAAGTCTTCCCACCAAAGGTCATGGATGGGATGGCAGTAATTGGATGAATATCAATGGAAGAGAAAAGGCAACCCTAGGATTTCATGGCTGGGAAGGCTTTTGAAAAATGGAAGAAGTTCATGGAACAAGACATGAAAATTTGAAGAAGTTCATAGAACAAGACATGAGAAGTGTTTTCAGTTTTCCTTTGTACTTTTAGAGTTTGTGGCCAACAGAAATGGAAAATTCCTTCATATCTCATGAAGTTGTGATGATGATAAAGTCCAGTTTTTTTTTAAAATTTGTTCACATGAAAATGGAGACAAATTTTCAGAAGTTAACCAATTCAAAGAAATTATTTCCAAAAGAATAAGGTAAATAGAATCTTGAGAATTGGGAATAACAACCACTTATCAACTAAAGTACCAAGGACCAAAAAAAAAAAAAAACCTCTTCCAATGGATCTTTGTTGTAAATGCACCTTCAATGAATCTCTCCTGAAAATATTCCTGCATTTCAGTTGGTTTCCACATAGATAAGGGAAAACAGAAATATAAAATGTATAACAGGTATCAATTTTCATCATAGATGAGAGAAAACAAACGTCCAATGCATAATAGATGGGTATCTCATTATATATATATATATATATATCTTATTATAAGAATATCTTGAAAGGATGAAATACATATTGCAGCCTGAGTACAAGCTTTGCATCCAAAACTGTAAAATAAATTGATTAATGATGATTTAGGTATGAGCTTCAGAAAACTGAGAATAATCTAACATGCACTCAATGGTCCATGGTTGTGGGTATTCCTTGACATGACTACCAAGAAGTCCAGCAGACATTATTTACTTCACAAAAAGAAATGAAGAACTTGCGCCCTTGCTCAAAATCCATTAAAATGACACACTTATTGGGAATTTAAGTCAGAGATTTTTGTTTGAATTTTCAACATTTATGAAGTTTAGCTCTGCCCAATAACGAGACCACCATTTATAGGGATGCCTAAGAGGCTTTACCTGCTTGCAGCTGGTGTTTTAGAATAATTATGTCAGTTACAGTCTAGCAGATGATTCAAGAATTAGACCTGGTTCCTATTAGAGGATCTCCCATCAAGTGATGTTTTTCATAAATTTCATGGCATGTTGATGGGCCCTAATTAATTTTCTGTTCCGTTATGCTATTACAAAAGATGCAGAGATCTACAACAACCAAAAGGATGGTCTATAAAGTTTAATGTTTGAGAGCAATTGAACTACTACTAGATCCAATTTCGGATGGAGTTTTGACAGGGTATTATGTCAGAAACAGTCTGGCAGATGATTTCATGAATTTATATTTGGTTACAAGTGGGGAATGATCAATAACTGAGGTTTTGCACAGACTACTGACGTATTGGGTTCCATAACTGAGATTTCCCAGTCCTGGTATGCCAGTATACTGTCAATTTTTACAACCAAAAGGTGGTGGTATAGAAGATATTTGAATGGCAGATAGTTCTCCATAACTTTTGTATCTTAGTTCAGATGTCTACAAGTTGTCTGTTTGTTGAAACATATGGTGTGCATATCAGTCCACTATCTAGTTTATGAGCAATGTTGAAAGCAAACTTGTTATCACAATGGAGTTTCATTGGCCCTTGCCACTTGATTCTAATCTCTTCGAGAAGGATTTTTAGCCATAGCAATTCACAAATTCCATGTGTCATGGCTCGGAGTTCAGTGTTGGCACTTGATCTTGCCATAACTGTTTGCTTCTTACTCTTCCAAGTCACTAAGTTTACTCCTAGCAAAGTGCAGTAAACTGGGTTCAATCTTTTGTTCACAACAAATCATGCCCAATATACATTTGTATAAGCTTCTATACTTAGCTCTACAGTCTTTTTGAACAATATTCCTTTCCCTATGGTAGATTTAAGACAGTATAGGATTTTGTAAACTGCTTGAAAATGTGTTTCTTTCAGATTATGCATAAACTTACTATACTTACAGCATGGGCTATATCCAACCACATATGTGATACATAAACCAATTTGCCAACTAACCACTAGTTCCTTCCTTAGTCTACTGATGCATTCTTATGTGCTTCACTCAACTTATTGTTCAACTCAACAAGTGTATCAACTGATTAGCATCTAAACATTCCTATCTCTTTGAGAAGATCAACCACATGCTTTTGTTGCTATGCAAAAATTCCCTCTTTCAAATGTGTGACTTTGATTCCTAAGCTCCATCTCAAATTCCTTAGCTAGTTGTTTTCAAAGCAAGTCTCTTTCTTCTGGATCATTGCTTTCACAATTATGTCATGACACACAATTAAGACTGTAACTTCCCTTGAGGCTAAGTGCTCTATGTACAAGGCATGGTTACCCTGACTTTGCTTATACCTCATCTCCAACATGACCTTAGTAAATCTTCCGAACTATGCTCTAAGAGATTGTTTTGGCCCATATAATGCCTTTGGAGCCTCCATATATACCTCTCCTTCTAAGTCACAGTGCAAAAATGGTTCTAAACATTAAATTGCTACAAACACTAATCAAGGTTAACTGCCAAAGGCAACAAAACACACACAGTATTCATTTTTGCCACAGGGCGAAAAAATTCTTGATAATCCATCTCATAGGTTTGAGTATAGCCATTAGCTACCAACCTTGCTTTATATCTCTCCAAGGACCCATCAACTTTATATTTAATTTTAAACACCCATTGACACCCTACTAATCTTTTTTCTCTTAGAAGATCAACAACTTCCTATGGTTGGGTATCATTTAGTGCCTCCATCTCCTCACTCATGTTCTTTTTCCAATTCTTATCTCTAAGTGCCTCATGTAGTGTTTCGGGAATATCAAGGGAGTTCAACTGAGTGAGAAAAGTTGTGTGTTGGGGATAATTTTTCCAAGGATATGAAATGAGATATAGGATATTTAGTGCACTTCCTAGTTCCTTTGCTACTGGCAATGGGTAGGTCTAGGTCATTAACAACAAAAGTTAAGTTCATTACTTAGTGTTGGCTTGGATTCTTGAACCTACATATGTTAAGGATCAGGCACTTTTCTCCTAGAGTAAACTTCAAGTGGCTGGGCAGCAATGGGACCAGACTTGGCAGCTGCAGGAATGACAGTTTCAGACTCAAGATTCAATTAGAACAACAGCTGGAATTAATGGACAGTTGCTGGAATTTCTGGAACAGCTGCTGGAATAATGGTAGTGGCTTCAAACTTGGGTGTAAAAGAACCTGCTGGAAAGTCAAGTAGGAACAGATCCCTATCTTCCATAGATGATGATGGCTTCCCTTGAAGATAAAGATTTTGAAAGAAAGATTGTTTTTCAGCAAATGTTACATCCATGGATGCAAATAAGCCACAAAGTGACACTTTAAAGCCCTTGGATAAAGTTTATTTCGATTATGGGTGCAAATATGTACAAATGATACACATCCAAAGATCTTAGGAGGAAGTTTGCAAAAAACATTGAAATCAGGGAAAAATTTAGAGAACACTTTGATCATCCTCACTACACTTTATTTTAAATTTGATAATAGTTCAATGTAAGTCATGATCCTTTCATAATGTTGTAATCGTCAATAATTGAGTGTACCTTGTTACCTTGTTTGGTGGCTGATATTTTAGTCTAAATTTCTTAAACTTGGGCTACGTCTTGCACCTTGGAGTAGGTTTCGTGAATTGTCTCCCAAATCTCCTCTGTAGTTGTAAGAAACATGCAGGTTCCACTAATTTCAGGCTACATAGAATTCCAAAGTTAGGACATGACCATTGAATCTTCCTCATCCCATATGCTAAACTTCGGGTCATCTAGATTTGGTCCAATCCCAATCAAATGATTCAACTTCCCCTTTCCTTTTAGAAACATCTTCACTAATGGTGACCATTACAGGCAGTTCCAACTGAAAGAGGATTCACGACATGTCAGTCACTAGATAATTTATAATATCAATCCATGTAATAACATATTGGGGTAAGGGAAGGGAAGGAAGAAAGCAAGTCAGTTAGGCTTGCTTTCGCTATGTTTCTAGTGGGTTCCCTTAACCAAGCCACTACCTATGAGTTGTCAGGCACTGCTCTGCTATGCACTATTCATGGTGCTACATTTAATCGATACATGGCTTGAAGATTTTAGAGTTCTCCCATTGATTTGTTCTGCTAAGTTTTAGTGGTTGGAATAAGGAAATTAACTTTGGAGGTCTTGGAGATATTTGAACGATATAAGGCAAAGAAGGTTAGCTATGATGCCCATATAATTTTTCTAAGGAATTTCAGGAATGAAAGTTGTATGATAATTCTTATATGCAAAGAGAATAATTGGTACAACCTTTATATACAGAATAAATGGGCTAACTTAGGAAACTTTGACTATTCTATTAATCCCTATAAATCAGAGATTATTCTATTTTGAATGGGAAACTACTCTAGTTTGAATTTATAGTCATACACAGATTTCCTAAGATTCAATAATCTTAGATTTACCAGCAACTAATCTAGGAACTTACCATAGTTTATGTTAAGTTGAATCTTCTATCGAGTTTCTATTTTAGTTTGTTGATTTTCTATGTTAATTGGTTTGAAGGTTTACATTTTGTTGAGGTTTTTTTCTCTTTTAGTTTACATATTATATTTAGGAAGTTTTTTTTCTTCTAATCTTTGAATAATGAATAATATTCATTTCTTATACTTATTCTTGCAAGGAAAGATTAAGAATTGTTAAAGTTGTCCTATTAGAGAAGAGTAACATGAGAATTGATATGTAGCCTTTCAAAATAGAGAATCAACATTTTACTTAAAAAGTTTTTAATATCTATCATTGCTTCCTTTAGGGTGTGATTGTTTTCTTTCTAAGTACGAATTTTTAAGAAACCTTAGGTGTCATTGCCTAAACCCTTGATAAGATTACCAAGGATTATCTTTCTTTTTCTTTCTTTTTTTTCTCTTCTCCCCTTTTCTTTTGTCTTCCTTGATCTCTTATCTCATTATACAACAAGGAAAACTTCTATAGTACTAAATTTTTTTGGTCCGAAATCAGATTTGGTATCAAAGCATACGAACAACGCTATGACAACAACCAGAAGTCACAGTTTTAAAAAGGAATTAGCAGATCAACAATGTAATGATGCAATTGTTTCAGTGAAGGATTTTTAAATGTTCTTAAGAAGCAAGAAACAATTTTTCTTTTTTGTTCCTTGTGAGACATATTCTTGCTTTGCCAAAGCAAGAAAGTGAAGGTTGGAGGCATACTTCTATATTTCAAATCACTGTACAATGTGGAAATAAAGCTCGTAAGTTAGATTATCGATTTCTGAAGTAACATGAATATGGTGTCTGAAGCAACCATTGCAAGATTGAAGATGCTAAGGGAGCTACATCCTCAACCATACAAGGTTGTATAAATCAATAGAACTTCTAATTTTGTAACAAAAAGATGTATGATTTATATTTGTTATGTTATAATGAGTCCATATGGTGTATATTATCACTATGACCATTATGCATATTTTACTTGGTCAACCTTAGTTACATGATCAAGATGTTATCACAATGGAAGAGCCAACAGTTAGTCCTTCATATTCCACAAAGAAAACATTACTATGAAGCCTATGTGTATGAAGCAAATGAAGAAATTTCGAGAAGAGAAGCCAAAGAATGTTGCTAATGCTGAAAATAAGCCTTCATTTATTCTTACCAAGGAGTTCAAAGGAGAGAAGATGAAAGATGGCATTGTGTATGTTGTCCTAGCCAAAGAAAATAATTATTTAACTCCTACATCACCTCAAAAAAGTACCTTGAAAAGTGTTTGCATTACCATCCAATTTTTTTTTTTTATGTCGCACCAGATAATTTACCTAATGAATTACCACTAATGCAAAGTATTCAATATGCCATTGCTTGCTATCAGGTTCTCAATTACCTAACCTACTATCATTCTGAATGAATCTATTAGAGCAATGTAGGCTTAAAAGGCAAGTTGAGGAGTTACTTTTGAAGTAAGCCTCCTTTTCGACCATTTAATCGTCAGGAAATCTTATCCAAACCTGGATCCCAAAAAGATATGGCTCTAAGGTTGCCCTCAAAGGAAGACCTAAATACAATAAGGGTCACTTGGAAACCTTACATTCTGAAGAGTTCGCTAATTCAAGGACTAGGTCTAGATTAACATTGATACCCCAATAAGGTACTCTTATCTAGATTTATCTTCAACCCCCAAAAGTGGCCAAACACTAAGAAGATCAGTTTAAGACTTTGTAAGTCATTTGAACTGGAACTTGAGAAGAATATGGTATCATCCGCAAATTGTAAGTGAGTCACCCTCATCCAACTCTACGGCCAAGGAGCCCTAAAAAATATCACACTCCTTCACTCTCAACGTCGGTTTACTCAAAAAATCTGCCATAATAGTAAACAAATTGAGAAAGTGGATCACCATATCTCAAACCCCTTGAAGCCTTAGTCCAACCTATCTTCTTCATCCTAATTTTTGGATACCTCCTCCACTACTAACTAAATATCATTAGTTGGCCTGATTTTTGGATGACTAGGCTTGGGTTACCTATCTTAGGCCTTCAAAAAATAAAATTTTTCATAACATGGTAGCAACTCAAAATTTATGACAAAATTAAGATTGTCTAGCCCAATCATGGGAGTGAATACATGAATCAAAAGTGTTTGCTGTTTGCTAAGGAAGTCTAGGTGAGGGTGTTAGGTCTCCCTTTGTATCTAAATTTCCTTTATGCTAATTCTCTCTGTCATAAGAGTGTGTATCTTGTAATCATAATAAGAGATGAGCCTTAGGGGAGGAAGAAGTTGATTTGTGGTGGAGTCCAAATTGTTTGAGATTGTGGTTGAGGATTCGGGTGGAAAGTTGAAAGGATGTATATGGGAGAGAAGTAGGGGTTTTGCTTCTTGGATTAGATTTGGGGAGGCTAGCCTTCGTTGTCTTTTGGAAGGCGTTGAAACCTGTTGTAGAGAGGTGGATGATCAAAGATGGGTTATTGAATGGTTGGAGGGAAACAGAAAGTTTAGAATGGAGCGACGGATGAACAAGGCAGGGAGGTTCATCTTATGCTCTGTTCGAGATATGGAAGCAAAAAGATATAGCATTATCTTCCCTGAAGGGAAGGGTCAGGCTAGTGGATGGAACTCTTTGGCCGTGAGGTTGAGAGGTCTTGGAGTGACACCGTCAGAAGGATTAAAGTTCACCAATGTGCCAGAGGCTCCGTTGAAGCCGAAGGGAGTCCTGAAGGTTCAGTGGAAGGAAAAGGGGGTGGAAATGAAGTCTTTTGCAGAAGCTGTTAAATCGACCCCAAGAAGGGCGGGTGAGTCAATGTGGTTAGAGGTAGGGGAAAAAGAGGTGTGTGGAAGATTAGAGCAACTAAAACATTGTCTAATAGGGAGGTGGGGTTCTATCTCAGCTCCATTACCTGATTTGGATTACGTTAGGTTCTGGACCCGTCAAAATTGGGAGGTTAAGGGGAAGTTGTCGATTGTCGTGTTAGGCAGGGGTATTATGATGTTCAATTTCAAGCTGGCTCAAGAGGCTGAGCGTGTTTTGGCCAAAGGCAAAAGAAGCATTAAGGAAAATTGTCTTATATTGGACAAATGGAACCCAGAGGTGGGGTGTTCCTGCAAGAACTCCATTGCCGTAGAGACATGGGTAAGGGTGGTCGGGCTCCCACTCCATTTCTGGAGTCTTGAGGTGTTTAAAAGAATTGGAGATGGGTGCGGAGGATTTATAGCAGTGGATGAAGGAACCAAATCCATGTCTGAGATGCAATGGGTGAGGATTTTGGTGAAGCGTGCGGATTGGGAGGTCCCTAACTCTGCTCATATAGTTCTGGGGATGGGGTGCTTTTCCCTCCATCTGTGGTGGGAATCTGCACCTTGGTTCTCGCAGGTGGTACCGGCGGGAAGCTTTTCCGAGAAGGGCTGGCTAAGGGTAGGCGAAGAAGTTGTTGGGTCTCATCGGGTGGCTTGCTGTGGGAGTCAAAGGAAGGGGGTGGAGCAGTTGTGGTTGCAGGCGGAGGTACAAGACGTTGCGCGTAATGGAGGAAAACCACCCATACCTTCTGATGAGGCCTTTGCAGAAGGGACTGTTGAGAGGAGATGGGCTGGTGGTCCAGTCGACCTAGTGGGAGGGGGTAGGGAGTCCTCCTCTCCCATCAATCTGGTCAATTGTGGTAGTGGGCTGGCAGGCCCATGCAGTGGGCCTAGCTGTGGTCCTTCAGCTTTAAGCTGTGGGGAGGCCCAAGACTTTAGTCTTGTAAGCCGGGTGGTTTTGGGCGGGATCCAAGGCTCAGTCCCCTAAAGAGCTCCTTAAGAGAGGGGGTGTCGGGTGAGGCCTGTGGGTCTGTTCAAGCTGTTGCAATAGAAGATGGGGGCTTTTATGGAAACGAGACCCAAATCTCGCTTCCTAGGGCTCGGATTTTGCAGTCGCCTTCCAAATCCAAGGGCGCAAGTCAAGACGCAAGAGGAGAAGCCGATCCCCTCGTCGGGTTGCCGCAAGACTCGATGATGCGATTCTCCTCATAGATGATGGATCGGGGGCTCTTGACTGACGAAGCACTTTGCGAAGAGGCTTCTAGGTATGTCGATCTCTGTTTTATTCCTTTGGGGGGTCGGGATCTCTCTTCTCCTTCTTCTTTTGGACAGGCGACGTTGAATGAGGGGTCCTTCAGTGTTTCGGTTTCTGAGGTCAACGAAAAGGAGCAGACTCCGTTGAGTATCATTCTAGTTGACGGTAGCAATGGGGTGCTAGCCTCTAAGAGAGAGAAGCCAGTGGCTGGAGAAGGTCCGGGTGGGGAGTTTGAGGGGTTGCTTCAGGATCTGGATGGGTGCTGGTGGGACGACAGTTGCCTGGCGAGGTTTAGCAAATTCTTGGGCTTCTCCACGGAAGGTTTTGAAGGCGAAATCCTGAATTTGCTCCTGAGGACTAAGAGAAGAAGAGAGCAAAATTTGAAGAAGGGCACGTTAGGGACCACTAAGTTTGATCGGGAGTTGAAAAAACTTGAGTGGTCTATCAATTATAATGGGGCGAGAAAGGAGAATGCTGTAGTCAGAGAAGGTGGGGTTAGAATCTTAACAGTTAGATGAAGCTAAAGATTCTATCTTGGAATGTCAGAGGGGCTAATGACAGAAATAAAAGGAAGGTAATCAAGGCCCTAATCAGATCGCAAAAAGTGGATGTGGTGTGCTTGCAGGAGACCAAAATTCAAGAAATGTCCAAAGGGGTTATTCACAGTCTTGGCGTGGGAAGATTCTTAGGTTGGGGAGTTGTGACTGCAAGAGGGGCAGCTGGAGGGGTGGTGGTTTTCTGGGATAAGAGAGTGTTGGAGTTAGTAGGCCTGGAAGTGGGAATCTTCTCAATCTCGTGTCGATTCAAGAACTGCGAGGATGGGTTTATGTGGTTCTTTACGGGGGTCTACAACCCTACTTTGAAAAGGTATAGAGAACCTTTTTGGGAAGAGTTAGGTGCAATTCGAGGTCTGTAGTCTGATCCCTGGTGCATCGGTGGGGACTTCAATGTTATTAGATTTCCCAGTGAACGTAGTAGAGAAGGAAGATTGTCTGGTGCTATGAGAAGGTTCTCGGAGGTGCTAGATGAGCTGGCTTTAAGAGATTTGCCTCTTTAGGGGGGTCCTTATACGTGGAGTGGGGGGCTGAATGGCCAATCCAGGTCAAGACTGGATCATTTCCTGATTTCGAAGGACTGGGAAAACCATTTTAGTGGAGTGTCTCAGTGCATACTCCCAAGGCCTGTGTCTGACCATTCCCCAATCCTGTTAGATAGGGGTGGAGTTAGGAGAGGTCCTATTCCTTTTCGTTTTGAGAATATATGGTTGAAGGAGGAGGGATTTAAGGAGCTTCTGAAGGGCTGGTGGCAAGGCTTTAATTACAGTGGATCTTATAGCTTTGTCCTCTCAGAAAAACTAAAGGCCTTAAAAGTTAAGCTGAAGAATTGGAATAAGGAAGTCTTTGGTAAAGTGGGGGTGAACTTGAGGATGACTTTGGGCAAAGTTTCTTTTTGGGATGATCAGGAGAGGCAGAGAGTGTTAAACGAGCAAGAGTTAGAGGCTAGAAAAGAGGCCAAGGAGGAGTTTAAAAAGTGGGCGATTATGGAGGAAATCTCGTGGAGGCAAAAATCAAGACAAACATGGTTGAAGGAAGGAGATAAGAACACGAGTTTCTTTCATAAGATGGCAAACTCCAACAGTAGAAGGAATTGTTTGAAAAAGATTAAAGTCAATGGTAACTGGCTTTCAGAAGATCAAGAAATTCAAAGGGGAGTGGTGAGGGCCTATCAGGACCTGTTATCGGATCCTAGTGGCTGGCACCCGAGTATGAGCAGCATGGAGTTTGATAGAATTGGGAGAGAGGAGGCTGCCAGGCTGGAGGAGATGTTTTCCTTGGAAGAGGTGTATTTGGCCTTATCGAAGCTAAATGGGGACAAGGCTCCTGGACCGGATGGATTTCCCATTGCTTTCTAACAGTTTTGTTGGGATTTTGTCAAAGACGAAATAATGGGCTTCTTTAAGGATTTTTTTGAGAGGGGAAAATTCGTTAGAAGTCTTGACTCCACGTTCCTGGTTTTAGTCCCTAAGAAAGGCGGGGCTAAGGATTTACGTGACTATAGACCCATCAGCTTGCTGGGTGGTCTGTACAAGATTCTCGCCAAGGTCCTAGCCAATAGGCTGAAGAAAGTAGTGAGTAAGGTGGTGTCTCCTACCCAAAATGCCTTTGTTGAAGGAAGGCAAATCCTTGACGCAACATTAATTGCTAACGAGGCCATAGACTCGCTGCTGAAAGGGGATGAAGCTGGTGTGTTATGCAAACTGGACCTAGAAAAGGCTTACGCCATATTAACTGGGATTTTCTGATGTCAGTGATGCAAAAAACGGGTTTTGGGGAGAAGTGGGCTGGTTGGATTAGGTGGTGCATCTCCACTGCTTCCTTCTCAGTTCTGATTAACAGTTCGCCTGCGGGTTTCTTCCAGAGCACTCGAGGGTTAAGGCAAGGGGATCCCATTTCCCCCTACTTGTTTGTCTTAGGAATGGAGGCCTTAAGCTGCCTCATTAACAAAGCGGTTAGGGGGGGCTTCCTAACTGGCTGCAGGTTAAGGGGTAGGGGTGGAAATGGGATTCAAGTATCTCACCTATTGTTTGCGGATGATACGTTGGTCTTTTGTGAGGATTCCCAAGACCAAATGGTTGTTCTAAGCTGGCTTTTAATGTGGTTTGAAGCCATTTCTGGTCTGAACATCAATTTGAACAAGAGCGAAATTCTGCCGGTGGGAAGAGTTGAGAATGCTGAGGTCTTGGCTTCTGAATTGGGTTGCAAAGTGGGTTCCCTTCCCTCCACTTATTTGGGGCTGCCTCTAGGTGCTCCTCACAAATCGGTGGTTGTGTGGGATGGTGTGGAAGAAAGGATGAGGAAAAGACTCGCTTTGTGGAAGAGGCAGTTCATTTCTAAGGGGGGGAGAATCACTCTCATTCGAAGCACTTTGGCTAGCATGCCGATCTATCTTATGTCTTTGATGCGTATTCCAAGAGTTGTAAGATTGAGGCTTGAGAAAATCCAAAGGGATTTCCTTTGGGGTGGGGGTGCGTTGGAGAAGAGGCCTCATCTTGTAAAGTGGGATGTGGTTCGCTCTCATAAAATGAAGGGTGGCTTGGGGATTAGAAATTTTTCTATCCTCAATAGGGCCCTGTTGTGTAAATGGAGCTGGCGCTTTGCGGCTAAAAGAGAGTCTTTTTGGAAGCTTATTATTAGCACGAAGTATGGGGAAGAAGGAGGAGGGTGGATCTCTCGTGAGGTTAGGGAAGGCTATGGGGTGGGGTTGTGGAAGGAAATTAGAAAGGAAGGCATTCTAATGTTTAAAAACATTTCCTTCACTGTAGGGGATGGTAGAAGGGTGAAATTTTGGAAGGACATTTGGTGTGGAAACATTCCCCTTTGTGAGGCTTTTTCTCTTTGTTTGCCTTTGCGGTATCTCAAGATGCGTGGGTAGCGGATTGTTGGGATTCTATTGGGGATGCGGGGGGATGGTATCCTTGTTTCTCTAGACCATTTAATGACTAGGAGTTGGAGGCGGTGGCGAGTCTCCTTTCGTTCCTTCAAGGAAAGAGGCTTAATGTTGGGATGGAGGATAGAGTGTTGTGGAATGCTTCTAAGAATGAGATTTTCTCTTTAAAATCCCTTTACAATACTCTTGATTCTGGTGGTGCAGTCCCGTTTCCGTGGAGAATCATATGGAGCCCTTGCGTGCCTACTAAGGTGGGTTTTTTTGCTTGGGAAGCTTCTTGGGGGAAGGTGCTAACCCAAGATCAACTCAAAAGGAGGGGCTGGATTTTAGCAAATAGGTGCTTCTTATGTTGTGATGACGAGGAGACAATAAACCACATCCTTATTCATTGCCCCAAGGCGAGGGTGTTGTGGAATCTTGTGTTTTCGTTGTTTAGGGTTAATTGGGTCCTTCCGCTTACGGTTAGAGACACTCTCCTTGGTTGGTCCGCTTCCTTTGTGGACAGGAAGCGTGGGAAGTCTTGGCGGGCAGCTCCCCTTTGTTTATTTTGGACGATTTGAAAAGAAAGAAATAGGATAGTTTTTGATAATGAGGCTTTGTCGATCCAAAGATTGAAAATCTCCTTCGTTTGTAATCTTTTCTCTTGGTCTAAGTCTTGTTTAGATGGAGAACCCCACTCCTTAATTAACTTTGTGGATTGGTTGGGTTCTAATTGAGGGTTGGTGAGTGTATGCTTCCTTGTGTTTTTTATTGTGGGGCTTCTCGTGTATACTTCCTGTATGCTTCGGGTTGCCTTCTTGCTCCCTTCTTTTAATAAAATTTTCTGTGTTTATCTATCAAAAAAAAAAAAATACATGAATCAAAGCTTGTTCAATTTTTTTATTTGGTCATGGTATAACTCATCAACAATTATGTACGAGAACTCTAGATAAAATTGGGATTTCCAAGAGGAAATATTATCTTTTGTTCAAGATTACATGATTTTTTTAAAATCATCTCATGTGAAAACAAAGAAATACTCTTAAGTTGACAAAATTGTAGACTAGGTAATGCAGGTGAAACTCCTTTGATAGATTGGTTGTGTATCATGTTACTTATGTAATGAGTGTTATCAGTCAATAAGTGCATTTCCTCACTAATGAACATCTCAAGCCCACATAGAGTTGTATGATACTCAAGTAGTTGAAAACATACCCAAGTAGGGGGATTTTATGCAAACAACAGAAGAATGTGAGAGTTGAGGCCCCTATAAGTGAAGATTGGGCTGGTTCTATCATCAAGGGAAGATGTATCTCACAACATTGTTACTTGTTAGATGATAACTTTATAATTTGATAAAGTTGGAAAAATCAAATATCAAGCCAAAGAGTAGAGATTGAATTTAACATGATAGCCTATGATACTTATGAAGTACAATTGCGGGTTTTTCTTAAAGAACTCAATTTAGAGGCTAAATGACCAATATATATACTTCGGTTTGTCATGAAAAAACTAAGCGTAATGAGGTGCATTGGCAATTTGGTTAAGAAAAATACAGAGAAGCTGGATAGCATTTCATTTGCAAAAACCAAGGTCAACTTGCAGATTTCTTTGCTACGAGTTAGCAACAAATTGGATTGAAGTGGGTGCTAAGCAAGTTCAACATGTGTATAATACACAAACATATAGACACACATAAAAAGACACACTTGCACGGACACACACACACATATACTTATGCGGACAACGCACACATAAACACATACTCGCACAAATATATATGAATAGGCATGCGCATACACAAGTATATATACAGAGAGAGAGAGAGAAGTATATGCACCAAATTAAGAGGGTGTTTGAGATCATACCAGAACCTCACAGATGAGGACTGCAAAGGCGAATTCAAACAGAAATCGATGACCGCATCCTTCCTGCTGCCAATGCCAATCACTTCCACAAACTCAGAGTCCCCCCACACACTCCCACAATCCTCCTCTAGAGTTCCCATAGCACTACACCTATTCAAGTTCAGCGAACAATCCTTCTCCCAACTCGAAAAAAGTCTGGGAGGCTTCGGATAACAATTCCATCTTCTACAGAACATTGGGCAGCCAGAGAAGCCACCATAAAAGACCCATTTCGACCTTGAGCCACTAGACGAACTGCAAAACCTCGTAAAAAGAGGAAGATCCAGGGAAATGGACTTCATGGCTATTTTCAATTAACAGCCATATCCCCAGCTTCTGAACCCTAAATTTTCAATAGCAGAGACCTGTAAAGAGGAATCAAAACCAGACCCATTTGTGAATATGTGAAATGCCTTCTGGGTCTGCAGTTATTTTGAATTTGAATAAAGTTATGATTCAAAAAATATACACATTAAAAAAAAATTAACACCTTTCTCTTTTTTGTTTTGTGCTTATTTTCAAACTGAGGTGTGAAAGTATCTTACCAGTCGTTGAGATAGCCGAAACCAGAAAAATATATGAGCGGACTGAGAGAGGCCAATTGTCGTGGAGGATTCGTGGCTGGCGTAGTGGGGCTTGGCTTGCTCGTTGATATTGATAATGGGTTCGGGTCGGTTCAGGTCCGGTCGAACATCAAACAATGTTGTTGTTGTGTTTTCGCTCGTTGAACATAAGACAGTTTTTCCTTCGTCGATCATAGTTTGATATCAATGACGTTAAAAAGGTTTAATAGGTTATTGTAAATTATCTTCGAAATAATTCTGAAAAATAATTTTTAAAAACTATTTTTAAAAATTATTTCTAACTTTTTATAAAACAAAATCTTGTTTAGAAATCTAAAATGTTTTTAATATTTTTAAAAATAATTTTATATTTAGTATTTTATTTTTAATTATTTATATATTTGTATAATTATTTTTTAAAACAACTTATATAAAACAATTAAAGACACCATAAAATAATTAAAACTTGTTTTTATGAAAACAACTTATTTTTTGTTTTTAAAAACAAAAAAAACGAAAAATAGTTTGATTTACTAAACGTGTTTCTTATATTTTTTTATTTTGGATGATAGAAAATTATTCTAAAAAATAGTTTTTAAATAGATCCTACAATTTGTTTAGAAAGTATTTTGAAAAAATTATTAAAAGCAATTTTAATTTTAATATGTTATAAAACAAAAATTTATTTAAAAACTTAAAATACTTTTAACTTGTTTTTTATATTTTTGAAATATATTTTAAAATAGTACATTATTTTTAATCATTTTCTAGATTTACATGATCATTTTTTAAAAACAACTATTAAAAAGACAAGTAAAAACTATTTAAAATAACATATAGATGTTATATGATAACATCATGTGTTTCTATTTTTAAAAAAACAAAATCATTTTTTATTATTTTTATATTTTAAAGAATAAACAAGGACTTATTTTCTTCTTTTTTTTCTTATTGAAATAAAAAATACATTATTAATAAAATAAAATAAATCTAATTTTATTATAAAAAAAAACATTATATCAAATTTGAAATCGTTCCATTAATTAATTTAATTTTTAAGATCTCATTATTGCGTCGAATCAATATCTATTAAAAAAAAATAGGAACAATCACAATGTGTCACATGTATTATTTAGTCTCATTTATTAATATTGTGATCCCATATATTAAAATCATTAACCAATGACGTAGATTTTATCATACATTTTCAATATTTAAAATTACAAGTTGGATGGGTATCGAATAACTATCCTAGCACTTTTCTATGTTTTAACAATAATTTAAATCCTTGACCATCAAAATTTTCTTTCCAATTCTTCTTAGAGAAGGATTGTTGCTAAGCACAAATTTGCTTAATTTGGATTGATAAGGATGGTACATTTGTTTGATTGTCCACTGGCAAGCCTATTGAGGTAGAAGGAAGGATATGAACACAATACTGAGAAATTGAATACTAATTAGGTATGTCACTCAAGGTAAGGGACATAAGTCTCTAACCCCCTCATCATCCAGAGTAATTTTAGAATCCATGATACCTTATATAAGGCAAAGAGCCAAAGGAATAATGGATTATTAGCCACCCACTTTTTGGTAGATTTAAATTTATCTAGAAATTCTTTTAATCATTGTGGCAATGTATCTTGAATTGGTCTCCAAAAATTCAACCAATACTTAAACAAATTAATTTGTTGTATCTTTTAGGTTTAAGGTTTATATTGGATTTACCAATTATGAGAAACTTGCTCATTTTGATAGCATAAAACATATATTAGAAAATCCAAGGGCTTAATTTGGAACATTTTCAAAAAACAGATTTTGAGAACAATTTTTAAAACTAGTTGTTTAATGTTAGAATATAAATTTGTTTAGAAACTTAGAATATTCTTAACCTGTTTTTTATGTTTTCAAATATCTCTTAAAAAAAATTATATATATAATACTTTAGTCTTAATCATTCTTCATATTTGAACAATTATATTTTAAAATAGAAAATAAGTGTAAACAACCATACACAATTAAAATGTATTATTAGAAAACACTCTATTTTTAGAACAAGTTTTCAAAAAACTATTTTAATCAAAAAGTAACCAAATAGGTCTTTTAATCTAGAAAAAAATATTTATTTTTAAGAATAAAATATTATTTTGTAAAATAATTCTCAAATAGGCTCTAAGATAATTTGACTTATTAGGGTCAAAATCCCAAACCTTATATAATATTGCATCTAGGATTTAAATCTTTGAGTATGTTGTAAATCCCTCTTTGCTCCAATTGTGGTAGATGTCAAAAAACCAATATCTATAAATATTGTTTCATAGACTTCATTGTTGGCACAGAACCCTTAAAAACAAGATGTGATGTGATAAAGTTAGACTTGAGTTTCCACTCACTATTCTTTGTATATATTGATATTGATTTAAGTATTCAGACTCATATCACTTGCATTGTACACGACTTAGGTATATTAGGAGTTGCACATAAGATACAAGTTATAAGTTCTTTGCAAAATGATAAGTTGTTCACAATTAGTTCATAAATTTGAGCAATTCAATAGAAACTGTAATGCACTATATCATAATCGGATGGATAGCTTATCTTAGTTATCAGGATAGGTTTCCTATGGTGAGCACATTAGTATGTATGGTTATATATTAGACAAAATTTATAGTGAATCATAATGTAAGACTATCGGGTTGTCACGATTTACTAAGCTATTATATTGCATGAACTTTCAATCTTGAGAGGATACGAAGTTTATACTGAAATCAATATGAGACTTTTACCTATAGGTGAGACCCTAATGTGGTCATATACCTCTACGAATTGGGTCATTATTGATGGAGTTTGGTGGTAATAAGTATTCTTTATAAGGGCATCATGACATCTTATAGGATTGAGACAATGTGCCCCCTTAGATGATCCAAAGGGCATGTGATCATGAAATTTATGATCGCAATAATTCCTTTAATGGAATTTGACATATGGTCGTTAGAGGTAGAGTATGACAATTGACCATATAATAGAAGGATCTATAACTCAAGGATTGAAGAGGTCATCTTGATGGGTTGATAATACTTTCTTGTTAGATTACAAACATTAGTTCATAGGAAATCTACATACAATAGATGGTAAGTCATTCACTTAAACTTTGTTTTATTGTAATTTTATAAGATACCGGAGTGCACTTAACTTTCTTTAGTATAGTGTTGAGTCAACTTCAGAATTGGATTATGAGGGAGTCATTATTTTTCCTATGGGGTGGCACACGTTTTGAGGGTATTTTTATTCAATAAGTGAGCGAGTCTTGAAAAATTAAAGAATGTGGGCTTTACCAATGACCAAATTAATTTTCATGGACTAATCCACATCCTCAACCATTTAATGATTATGAAAGGAAGTTCATGAGGGTTAAAGATAATCCCATTAGATTGAGTTTTGTGAAATTTATCCAGGTTTTCAAAATTAAGAAATTTTGAAAAGTGTAAGTTTTAAAAATGAATGATGTAGGTCGAAGGAAAGAGTCATGAATCAATCCACATGGCATTCAATCCTTTTAACCCTCAAATGAGTATGGAATTAAAATCAAAAGAGTCATGGAGGGCCAATGGACACTCACAATTAAAAAAAAAAAAGGTTGAAATGAAAAAAGAAATACCCATAAGTAAGAATATTCTCATATGAATGAAAAATGTACCATAAATCATGACAACCATTAATGACCATAAAAACAATTGTAATCTCAATCCATAAATGGCCATGAAAGGGGATCAAAAGAGTTGAGAGTGGTTCATTAAAAATCAGTTCGACAAACCTTTTAAAAAACCTATAAAAACCAAAAAAGCAACCATTGATTTTTCTCAAGCATAAAGGTTAGATCAAAACCTATGGTGAGAGACTTGATCCTTGACCACAAAATAACCACAAAAAAATGTCTAAAAACTCAACTAAAGAGAGTTGAAAAAGAACTTTTACAACCAAATTTGAAAAGAAAATAAGCAAAGGAACAAAATAGGGTTCAAAAAGTACTTTTGTTATATAAAAAATTCATTTTGACAAATAAACAAACACTTATATGACTCTCAAATTTATTTCAAAATCAATAAAAAAAATGATTTTCAAAAATCGTTAAAAATGATGGATAAACCAAAATCTCTAAAGAGAAAAACAAAAGAAAAACAAAAATTTCAATATCAAGCAAATCATCATTTCATGAATCATTAATGAGGTTGAAAATAGGTAAAATACCCAAAAGAGACCAAAATCAAATTAAATCAAACTTCAAAACCACTGTACAATAAGATAAATCAAAGTTATCCCTCAAGCAATCAAGGAGAATTAAAAGAAAAAGAGAAGAAAAACAATCATAGATCATAAATAACCAACAATCCAATGTGTGACCTCTAATATCCACATCCAACAAGTATATATCCTTAAAGAATCAAAAGAGAAGAAGAATGAATTATAAATGAAAGATAAAAATGAAATTAAATCATGCTTACAAAGTTTTCTCATCACAAGTAACCAAACCTATTTTTCAAGCAAGCTTCAATGCCAAGAATCCTTCTAAGAGAGCTCTTCTTCTTCCTCCTCTTACAATTTTGGCAGAGTGTCTCATCTCTAAAGCTTATAAAATCCTCCCTAAAATTGAGCTTCCAAGGCCTTTTCTTATAAGGCAAAGAAGGGTGGAGATTTGAATGCTATCATCATCTACCTAAAGATTAAGAAAACATCTAGAACCTTTTTAAATTAAACCTAAACCCAAAGATACACTATCCCAGAGTTAAAAGTCTTAAAAACTCTATTAAACACCCTTAGGAACCCCTAAAAAATGGAAAAAAAAATGGGGCTCCAAAAATGGCCAAAAATAAAAAAAATTAGACTCAACCAATTGAGCTTTAAAAGTCTATTGGTTGACCTGATTGCAACCAGTTGACCTCTAAAAGTCTACCGGTGGACTTGACAACACACCAAAAAAAGGTTTCGATAATCAAAAAGTGTCAAAATAAGCTTCGATTGTGCTAAAACTTTATGGGAACCTTGGGTACCTTTAAAGTTACGTAATAGATAAAAAAAAAAAAAAAAAAAAAAAAAAAAAAAAAACCCCTCTAAAAGGTCTCCAAAAGTGACTCAAGAATCAATGTCAAAGTCGAGTAACAAGCATACCACCAAGGAGTGAGAAGAATAGAAAAGTCAAAGAGGATCCTATGCGCGTACTATGCAAGGGAATGAAGCGAGGAACACCAAATATGATCAAAATTATGTACTATAGGGACAAGATGGAGAGTTTATAATATGCTTTTGGTAAGTTAATGAGATTCCTATTTTTCTATAGTGACTCATAATTTTTTTTACATAAAATCCTTTTAAGTTTGATGTTTTTCTTTATAATTTGAGATAAAACTTAGATAGTTAAGAGTAGTAGTACATTTACTTTGTCTTTTTATACCTAGGATCATAAAGATATATAGTTAGGTTGATAACTTAGTATTTAGATTTTTCTTTTGTTGGTTATTTGTTGCTTAAGATTCAAAGCACACACAAAGCATAGTATACCCATATGGTAACCAAGTTGAGATAGATTTTCTTAGTTGAAAAGGATTTTTCTTAAGTGAAACAAGGATGAAACACTTATAAGGGAAATAATCCCAAAAAAAAAAAAAGAAACTTTGAGAATTAAGGATACATGATTGATAGAAGTTTGAGCAATTATCCAAAAGGTAATGACCTTGCGTCTGCAAACTGTAATTCGCAAAACCAATTGGAACTTAAGAAATTCACTACACAAGATAAATTTAGGTTTGTGAATTTTTTTTTTTTTTTTGGAAATTCATACTTAAGAAATTCGACCTTATTCTTGTAGGAATACCTTGGATAAACTCAATCCAAGCCTTGGATCACAAAGGTGCATGTGTATGATTTTCTAAAGCATTTATATGAACAACCTTAGATCTAGGGGGTTTAAAAATATTACTTTTTATCTAAATATTCCCAAATCAATTCCAATTGGTGAAGAGAATCTCGAAAACCAAAGATCTTATGCTCGATAGCTCTTTCCTAAAACTTGGCACTTGAGAAGGGTGAACTTCTCTTCTTATAGAGATTGATTACTACTTAAAAAGTACTCTTTTATAGCTTGAAACTAACTATTTTAAACACTTTTGAGTAGTAGTTAATACCTTTTAACTCAATTGGCACATTAAGGAACCTAGTAAGGGTTACTAATCAGTTTTTGGCAAGTTTTGGTGTTTTTGGTAGCTTTTTTATCATTGAAACAAGCCAAGAAGAGAGAGAATCTTGTGAAATCAATGGCAATGCAAGTTAAAGCTCAAATACATGAATAATCCAAACTTTGGAGCATGTCATAGCCCTTTGCCAAGCCAATTAGAGATGCAAGGAAGAAAACTAGAGGAAGAAATCCAACAACAAGCATTTTCACATGGTTGTGCGAAATTTCGCACACCATGCGAAATCACTTGAGGCGGCTAAAGGATTTCACACACCATGCCAAATTTCGCATGGTATACAAAATTTTCCTGTGCACCGACTCCGTTAGATTTTTATCTTAAGATATTTTGTGTAATTTCCTAGTTTCTCCTTGTAACCAATATAGATATTTTCTTTTATATCTTTTTATATATCTTTTATGTAGCTGATATATAAACAGGAGAGATAGAATGAGAATATTATGAATGTTTTTTCATTAAACACTTGTAAATTCCCGTAGTAAGAAATATATAGAGCTTTTGCTCTGCTTTTCCTTCTCATTTTGTTTTCACTTTTCTTTTCAACCAAAAAACCTCTGAGGATGATTTCTCAGGGGAAGAGTGGCTAGGTTTTATGCTTCTTGGAGTAATGGAAGTTAGGTGAAGGAACTGAATGCAGAGGTAAGAGTTGTCCTTGCTTTAAATGAAAGTAATTGTTAACCATTAATGGTCTTTATTTCAAGTTTAGCTTTAAATCCCTTAGAATCACCTTGAATGACCAATACTTGGTAATCTTTTCGGATTCTATGGATGCTTATTGCTAGATCCATGGATGTCTATTAGTAATCATTTACGAGCCATTGGAAGGTGGTTCAAATACTTGGTAAGCTTTTCGGATTCTATGGATGCTTATTGCTAGATCCATGGATACCTATTAGTTATCATTTACGAGCCATTGGAAGGTGGTTCAGGGTGAGAGTATTTAGTGTTTGAAGCCATTAATGGGAAGCAACTATCATTTTCCATGAACCATTTGGATAAAATCTTAATTGCTTAGAATAAAACCGGTTCGGGAGATAACCATCCTTTATGTTATTGTCCCCAACACGAGGAGAAGATCTGAAATCTCCCTCTTTGCTAAGAAACCTGATCCTAGTGACCTAAAGCTCTAAGAGACCTTTTATTTATAGTTAACTTCACTTATTATTTTTGCTTAACTTAAAATCAATCTTTGCAACCACAATTCCATTTTCTTTAAAAGCTAATTTTCATAAGGAAAACATCTTTTTATTTTTTTCACTAATGTCAACTGTACAATGAAAACCCATCCCTGTGGACGATCCTAGAGCCACTATACTATGTTAGCTATGCTACCCTAGTGTAAGGTGATTTAGGTTTTATAAATTTTGTTGATAACACCCGTCTGGGCCAGAATCAAATGACACAATTGTAATGGGGACGAATCAGAGATGAAGGCTAGGACTCTCTTTTTGGAAGACAATAATGAACTTATGTGTCAAATTTTAAACGCTTAAGGGGTTTATATAGATTTCCTTGTGGGTTTAAGTGACTTAAACCCATCTTGGGCTAGGGTTACTTAATCTAGCCCACTAGGTCCTTATTGATTAATTGACTCTATTGAGTTCCTATTAATTAATTGTCCCAATATAAAAAAAAACCATTCATAAGCTAGCTCCTATGTAGTTTTGTGTTTTTACAAAAATAATAAAAAAAAAAATTTATGCACATATATAAATAAAAGCCTATAAATCCTTAGAAATAACATGCCATTAAGGAGTGAGAGCTTGAGTAGGGACCATTAGGATCCATAAGAAAATACTATTGTAAACCCTCCATTTTGTCCTCCTAGCACATGTCCTATTAGATATTTGTTCGGTACTTTACAACAATTCCCTGGTGGCCTATTACTACTCGTGTAGCCTATCTTTTCTGAGCCATCTTGGGGACTTTGGTTGAGGGATTTATCTAACCCCATTGTGACTCTTGGCAGCCCTAATTTAGACTTAGGCCCACTTAGGTACCTTAGGACCACTTAGGCACCCTAGACCCATTTAGGTGCGCTTGGCCCATTAGGCACCACCTTAGGTCCACTTAGGTTCACCTTGACCCGCTTAGATTCACCTAGACACCTTCCAACTTGCACACATTCACCCTAGGTTACTTAGGCACTTTTTCAGAATAGGTCACTTGGACACTTCTTTTGGCATAGTTCACTTAGGCATGTTCTTGATTTTGGTTACTTATTTTTTTCGAGATAAGATGAGTATTGGCTTGACTTTTTATTGCATGAAATGATTTTTTTTTTTTTTTTATGGTTTGAGTTTGACGTTTAAATTATTATAATCCGTTGCACTAATTTAATTTCTTGATTTTTTTTCTAATTGCATGCGTCTAATATTTATTTTTATACCTTTATCAATTTATTGGTCTATTTACTTATTTATTCATTCCTTAATTCCATGAATTGATATCTTGGATTTTGTGGCTATATGATTTGACATTTTTTTAATCTTTTATTCTATTCCATTTTGATCTTGATTTCCAATTACATGATTTCTTATTTCAAATTTATTTTGGAATTTTGCATGGGACTGGGAGCCATTAAGGAGAGGAGATCACGACTAAACAAGGAAGCTCGGTATAACTTCCGGCTTGATGAAGTGAGGATTCAAAGACAATTGAGCATCGTGTCCAAGATTATTAAGTGCAAGGATTCTCATCTCTATAGGCACTTGAAGAAGTTTCAGGCAGAGGATTGGGGCCAGTTTCTAGAGCAGTAGTTTTAGCAATCGACAATGGAAGAGTTTGAGAAAGAAATGAAAGGCCAAAACGATTAATCACGATGTTCTTACACCAGATGTTGACCAAGGGAATTTGATATTTGAAGGACCAGTTTTTGAGAAACAACATGTTGACCCAAATAGCGTGGCTGCAATCATATTGGGTGGAGGTGTTGAGACTCGATTATTTCCTCTTACCAGTAGAAGAGCGAAACCAGTTGTTCCAATTGGAGGTCGTCATAGGCTTATTGATGTCTTTATGAGTAATTGCATCAATAGATCCAAGATCAAAGTCCATTCCAAGTATTAACATTCCAAATTGTCCAATAGGACAACGACCTAAAACGGCTCTTCCACCAGATGCAAATCTTTTTCTACAACATGGGTTTGGGTTCATGGGAAGATTAGGGGGATTTGCACCAATGAAAACTGAAAGATCTGGGAACTTCACGTTGTCTGCGACTTTTGGTGGGTTTTTCACATGGCTTTCTAACCTTCAAGTGCATGGATTCCCTGATGCTACCATATATGGGCCAGTTGCTGGTTTCCCATATGGATTTTCTAATTCATTTCATGGTGGATATGCTCATGGATTCCCTCAACATCCACCAACTCAAGGGCAATAAGCAGATTACCATATGAAGATGTTATTCTTGATGATTGGTATCTTTATGATCATTGCCCTAATTTTGGTCATAAATTAAATTTTCTAGTAGAGTGCAAACTGCTAACGGATGTTTAGGTATTGAGCCTTATATAAATTTATACCATTGGGATCTTCCTTTATATCTTCATTGGTCAATGAGAGGGTGATTAAATGAGCAAATTGTGGAAGTCCACCACTAAGAGTTTGAAGAAGAGTGGGAGAGCAACACAAAGCTGACCGGATGTGGAATTCTTGGATTTGGATTTCTTAATTTGTTTCCTACTCTTCTAATATTCTCCACAAGGTGCCACTTTAGAGGGATACTAGCAGTAGCCCACTATTCTATTAAAGGAACACACCGTCCACTTTCTATGTGCATGAGATCACACGCTCAATAGATTTCCATGGGCTTTTGCCTTCAAGGGTACCACTACCAAAATTTTAAGAGGGGCTTCCATTTAGCAAGGGGATAAAAAAAAAAAAAAAAAACACCAGGTCACTCCATTAGTGGAAGGAAAAGCACACACTTTGAAGAGAAGGGCGACCATCTGAATGATTTATCAAGGAAAGCACATAGGTCGCACCATTCTCCAACAAGACACAACAACATGCATTCTTGAAGGTAATTTCTTTTTTAAAATTTTATTTTAGTTTAATTTTAATTTATTTCGTTAGTTTAGATGTTTTTTTTTCATAATTAGTTTAATTAATTCTACATGATAAAGTTCTTATTTTTCATTCCGATTTAGTTTAATGTTGATTTTTCTTCATGATGTGTTTGTGAGTTTCCATTTTTTTCGGTTTAATCAATTTTATGTGAATAAATCATGTTTTTAGTCTACTTTGATTAAATTTAATTCATCTATTTAGTTTGAATACTTTTGTAGTTTTAGATCATTAATAAAATTGATTCTATGTTTGAGAATTCATGTTTTTAGTTTGCCCTAATTTAATTTGGTCCAATTTCAATTCGTGTGTTTTTCGGAGTTTTAGGTAATTAGTTTAATTGATCCTATAAGAAAAAGTTTATGTTTTTTTAATTCTGAATTAGTTTAGTTTTAACCCATTTTTTAGTTCAAGTGTGTCAGTAATTTTAATTCATTAGTTTAAAATAATTATGTTGGATAAAGTTCATGTTTTTTAATTTCGAATTAGTTCAGTTTTAATTTATCTTTTAGTTCAAGTGTGTTAGTTACTTTAATCCAGTAGTTTAGTTAATTAGGTTAGATAAAGTTCATGTTTTTTAATTCTGATATAGTTCAGCTTTTTTAGTCTAGATGTGTTTATGTGTTTGGTTGATCTTATGTTAGTTCTTGATTATTCTTCTCAACTTATGTGTTTGACTCACCGTTTTTAATTCTTGATCAATATCTTCTAATTTTATTTGATCTAAAGTCATTTAGTTTATTACTTTGATAGTTCTTTGTGTAATTTAATTTTCAGAGGCCATTGGAAAATCATGAAGATTGGCTTCTACCCTCACCTTTATTAGTTTTTGTTGATTACTAAAAAATTTTACTTTGTGATGTTGTTTTCTTTTGGATTGCCTATGTTTGATCTTTGCGTATTGTAGTTTGCGAATAATGTCTTTCCTTTTAAAAAGAAACCTTTTCTAAAAAATGTTCCTCTTTAAAGTGCATTTCAAAAACTCATTTAGAGTCCTTAGAATCAAAATCTCATTTTCTTAAATAATATGCAATCATGACTTGATCGGTTAGCATCTTTCTCAGTTTTCAATAAAAATTATGGTTTTGAGTAAGACATGAATCCAAGCTAGTGGTCCCAAACAAA
Source organism: Vitis riparia (assembly GCF_004353265.1). Classification (NCBI taxonomy): domain Eukaryota; kingdom Viridiplantae; phylum Streptophyta; class Magnoliopsida; order Vitales; family Vitaceae; genus Vitis; species Vitis riparia. Next base: position 20,957,729 of record NC_048431.1, on the reverse strand, counting down.
TGGGATAATTCTTGGCTAGATTTGTGTATATCAATTGGGGAATTGGTGAAACCCTTACATAAAATCATTTTTTTAAAACTTATCTTTGCTACTTGTCGTAATCATATCCATCTATTTTATTAGGAATTATATACAAGATGTATGTGATAATTGATTATTTCGTATACTTTGATCATTTTTTCTATGCTAATTAGATAACAAGCATGCTAGGATTTATTTATTTTATTATTTATTATCTAACCCCTCATGTCTTGTGGAAACACGTTACAAGCTACCTATGCTATCCAAGTATGCTTCTTACCTTCGTATCTTAATTCTATAAATTATGTATTGCTTTATACATGATCGTTATGTATTGCTTCGTATGCGATTGTCAACTTGTTCAACATATCTTTTTGATTGTTTGTTTAGCTTGCCATGTTTGATTAAGAGACCAGGGTAAAATACATGTTGTGTTTTATTTTCCAAACTAATCATTGATGTCTTGTGATAGCACTTAAGAAGCAGTCCAAGTACACACTCTAAATCTTCTTTATGATTTGTGATTGGTTTTCTTGTTTAACATGCTATTTTTTTTAAATCACCTTAGTCTTACTTGCGTATCAATAATAAACCGAATTAATTGCCACATTTCCCTCAACTTAGTTAGTAGAGACCTTTATAGGGCTTAGAGGGGTGTTACCTTTTATAGGTACCTTCCCAATAGGTAACCTAATCCTTGGACCTAGACTCGGGTGTTTCGAAGACATGTTTTTCCAAAACTATGGAGTCACTTCTTTAGAGTTTTCTTTCTTGTTTTATTTTCCATTTAAAATAAAAAATAAAAAAAGTGGTGACTCCAACTTTTCCAAAACTAATTTTTCACCAATAAAAATGAGTCTCGCCATTGAGTAGGACGCACGTGAAAAATGCGGGTCCACAACTACCTTCCTCATAATTCAATTTTAAAGTAGACTCAACATCTCATTATAGAGAGTCAACTATAATACTCTAGTATCCTATCAAAATCATATTGAGAAATAAATTGATTAAATCCAATTTAATCAATTTCTCAAGTCCATGACCATTGATTCTCAAATCCTCTATCATCCTTGATTCTCAAATCCTCTTATTATGGGATCAACTAGCACACTCTAACTCACCAAGAAAATGTGTCAAATTCCATTAGAGGAATTATTCCAGGCATAAATTTCAAGATCACGAGTTCGAGAATCACTCAAGATGACACACTATCTCAAACCCATGAGATATAATAATATTTGTCTTAAGAATGTTTGTTGCTATATGCCTTAATCAATAGTGACTTAATCTATAAGAATATATGACAACTTTAGGGTCTCACCTGTAGATCAAAGTTATTGATGACATGAATAGTAACTTAATATTATCTCAAGATTGAGAGTTTATGCAACATAATAACTTAATGAAGTCATAACTACCCAATAACTTATGCAATGATTTACCATAATTCTTATTTAATGTATGATCATATACACTAGTGCACTCACTATGGGAAACTCATCCCAATGACCAAGATAAGTTATTCCTTAAATTAGGAGATAGTGCACTACAACCTCAAATGGATTGCCCAAGTCTATGGACTAGTTGTGAACAATTCATCAACTTGTAAGAAACCTATAACTTGGATCTTCTATGCAAATTCTAATACATCCAAGTCATATACAGTGCAATTGATATAGACTTGAATGCTCAAAATAAATATAATGCATAAATAAGATAGTTACTACCATAAATATCGGTTTTTTACCATGTTTTTTTTTTTTTGCAATAAACTAAATTTCATGATAACGTATAGCTTAAACAATTCTCATAGTATATATAACATTCTGCCATGAACTTCACTTTTCGCTACAAAATTATTTGTAGTAAAATGTTACATCCACCTTGAAGTTACATTTCATTAATAAAAATATGATGAAAATAATTCTTGCGCAATATATGATATTTTACCATGAACTCCATTTTTTGCCACAAAATTAGTCATAGTAAAATATTACCTTTTACTCTGAAGTTACTTTTTGTTGCTAAAAATTTTAACCGATTTTTTTTTTTTTTTTTTTTTTTTTGCAATATAGGACAATGTGCTATGAGCTTCACTTTTGACTACAAAATTATTTGTTAAAAAATGTTCTCTTTAGCCAAGAATATACTTCTTGTAGCAAATAATATAACATGAATAATTATGATGCAATATATGACATTCTACCATGACCTCCACTTTTTGCCACAAAGTTATTCGTGGCCAAATATTACTTTTATCAATGAATTTACTCTTTGTCCTTAAAACTATGGTAGAAATTATTCTTACATAATATGTAAAATTTTACTACAAAATTTATTTTTTAGTATAAAATTATTTATGATAAAAAAACATAAATTTCAATTTGTGTTCAATTTTTTTTCATAATCTTATTTGCGGTAGAAAATTAATTTTTATTTTAATTATATATGCACTACTTTTTCTATAATAAAATAAAATAAAATAAATAAAACTATTAAATAAATAATACTTACATATTTGATAATTTATAAAAAAATTATACAAAATAGTCATTAATTATAAAATAGTTTTTTTGTTAAGGTATAAAAAAGTTTGATATTGATAAAAAATGAAAAAGAAAAAATAGCTATTTAATTCTAATTTTGAAAATATAAATGAAATTTATAAAAATTAATATGTAACAAAAAATTATATATAGATATATATATATATATATATATCGATATAAAGAAAACTAATTAAAAAATTGCTTCTTATTATTGACATAAATGATTTTTTTACTTTAATTTTTTTTCTTCTAACTTACATAATTATTATATTTTTTTTCAAAGATTCCTTTACTAAAATTTTTGGCTTCCCATATATTTCAATTCAAATAATTGTTCTATTTTTCTAAAGTTTTTATTTTTTATTTTTTATTTTTTTTTCTTTTAAGCTTTAAAATTTTTTCTATCTTGGAATATTTTCCAAAGAAGAATTATGCAAATAAGTGTTGAAAATTTTATAAGCTTTATTTTGAAATCTTTAGATTTTTTTTTTCTTTTCAAGTTTGACTTGTTCATTGACAAAAATATGGAAAACAATTGTAGTTTGAGATTATTATAAAGATAAAAATAATATTGGACTTAACTAAAAATCTCTTTAAAAAGTGGTGATAAAGTGAAGAGGGGTCATAGGTTTGAGTCACGAGAATTACAATTTAATATAGAAATTCTAGATAATATATAAATATTATAAAACACAACATTTATTTTAAGATAAAAATAGTTTTTGTTATGATAGTTTATTTTTGTCACCAATATTATTCCTTCTTAAAAATAACTTTTAGTGACAAATTTTTTTATTTGTAAGTAAAATCAATTAGTCACAGACTTGTTTTGAAACTTGTCTTAAGACATAAGTATTTTTTGCTATGATAGTTTATTTTTGCCACAAATATTATTCATTTTTAAAAGTAAGTTTTAGCGACAATTTTTTTTTTTATTTATAGGTAAAATTAATTAGTCATGGACTTGTTGCGATAATTGGACCACAAAATTTTTTTGAGAAATATATTTTTGCCACAAAAACCTAACTTTTTGTCACAAAAAACATAAGGTGTGTATTTTTTTTTTTTTTGCTATGATAGTTTATTTTTGTCACAAATATCTTTTAGTGATTTTTTTATTTGTGATTAAAATGAATTAATATCGGACCTGTTGCGACTACTACACCACAAAATTTTTTTGTGGAAAATATGTTTTTACCACGAAAAATATTTGTGGTTAGACATCATATTTGTTCTAGTGATTAGTAAATGAAAACCAAAATTACAATATAAATATTAATGAAACTTTTTATTTTTATATCATGTCATTTTTTTTAAGAGCTCCATCCTAATAGTTCCACTTTGAGATGGGATGATGCTTAAGGGGTAAGTAGCTTGCACAAGTTCTCAATGCCTACCACCTAGGGTGAATATATACCTGAGATTACCAGTGAATCCCTATTGAGCCATATAAAATAACATTTTTTTTTAGGAAAAATAGAAAAAGAAAAATAATATCAGCTTTCCATAAAAAGAAGATAAAGAGCATTTACACTTGACAACCTTATGGAGTGACATGATAACAATAGGTAGGTTATAGGTAGACTAGTGAATGGATCAAGCAAGGTTGGGGTCCTTTTGGAAGTTCTTGTTAGGATTAAGTCACTCTTGGTTTGACTCATGCAATCCTTTGGGTTGGAAATTTAATTTCTAACTTCAGCCTAATTTCGAGCCCAATAATTTAACAATTTTAGATTAATTTATTTATAATCTAGTAACAATGTTTGGTTTAGTGATAGTACCTTACACATTACTTGCATTTTAAGGGGTTCAAATCTCTCATTACCTACCTTAAATGTGTAGGAGGAGCCTTGTTGTGGACTTGCATTTTTTATGTGCGTCCTTACTCAACGACAATACGCATTTTTATTTATTTATTGAAAAACTGATTTTTGAAAAAGTTGGAGTTACCATTTATTTTTATTTATTTTTAAAAGAGAAAACAAAATAAGAAATAAAACCCTAAGTGATTATTTTTTAAAGGAAAAACATGTTTGCAAAAAATTGAGTCTAGATTTGAGGGTCAAGTTACTTATTAGGAAAGGTACTATAGGGTAACACTACTTTAAGCCCTAAAAAGGACTTTATTAAATGAGTGGAGGGCTAAGACAATTGACTAATTAATTAATGAATACCAAGATACAAAAAAAATAATATACGATAAGGTAATGGTGATGAAGAGCAAAAGATAACACATATAGTATAATATGCATGTCATACAAATAAACCAAGAAGGGAAGAAAGTGTACCTCAATAATGCCCAAAATAGGGTGGGGCTTATAGAAGAAAAATATGGTTAGTTCACAAGCAAAATATGAGATATAATATCAAAGGATGAGCCACCCAATATATACAACAAGTACACAATCAAAATTAAGAGTAAAAGAATAACTAAATTAGCATTAAAGTGAACTAATATATACTAAACATGCTAAGAGATCAGAATAAACTAGCAAACATGTAATCACAAAATAAATCAAAATAAAATAGATAAAAAGAGACATGATACAAAATAAGGTTTATTTGTAATCTATGAAAGATGTCTATAATACAAATCAAAAGTAAAAAAAAGTCAAAAACATTCAAAAAGAGATTGAATTAGCAAGTTTATATAAGATATATACAAGTTGGACAACAAGTAGACACTCACAAAATAAATCCAAATTAAATAGTTACAAATGATATAAAACATAAACAAAAATTCTACAACATACTCAAAGTTTCTAGAATATAATCCTAAAGCCCAAAATGACTAATCATATACCAATTACCCCATATTTAACTAAACATTTTATTTCTAAAAAAATGGTAACATAGAAAGTCATGCAAAGATTAAATTATTTTGCAAGCATAGGAGTGAAATAAAATCAAAACAAAAATTACAAAAATATATTTAAGGTGTTTAGAACATATAAAAAATTGTATGAAGCTTAGACATGTACTAACTATTCTAGATTTCAAAGAACATTTCATTCCTCCAAATTTAGGTTAACAATAATCAAGGAAAGATGAAATCAATTCTCAAGGTTGGAAAATGACTTTTGAATAAAATCAAAGCCCAAAACCTCATTTAAGAAGTCTATAATGCAGAAAAAAAATATAAAAATAATTAAAAACCCATGAGTAAGGACTAATTTGCAAAAACGTTTCAGAGGTAAAAAACATGGTAGAATCTAAGTGAATTTTGAAAATCAAAGAATGTCAACTTTGCCATAAAGCCAAATTAATTTCCATGAATTGACTCACATCCCAGCCTTCTAATGATCATGGAAAGAAGCTCAAAAGGGTTGGAAATAATCCAATTAAATTTAGATTTGCGAGATTTATCCATGTTTCTAAAATCAAGAATATATGAAAATCATATATAAGTTTGAAAAAATGAGTGATGTAGGCCAAATGAATGAGCCATGGATTGACCACAAAGCTAACACTCATTCTCAACCCTCAAATAAGTACGGATTTAAGCTTGTAAGAGGCATGAATGACCAAATTAATACTCAAACATGAAAAAAGAACTAGAATGCATAAAGAAATACCCATAGATGAGAATGTTCTAGTATGAAATTATGCATTGTGTACCAATGAACATGACAACCATTTATGACCACAAAATGACCATAATTTCAATCCCCAATTGACTATGAACAGAGATTCAAAATGGATGAAAAAGGTCCATTAAAAATCAATTTGAAAAACTTTCCAAAAATTACAAAAACCATGAGAGCAATTATCAATTTTATCAAGCATAAAGGTAAGATCAAAGCCTATGATGAGAGATTTGATCCTTGGCCATGAAAAAGACCATTAAATGATGCTTGAAAAATATATTAAAGAGCATTTGCAAATGGGTTTAGGACCAGATTTGAAAAGAAATCAAAAAGAGCGAAAAAAAAATGCATCAAAAGATATTTTCTATTGAATCGTTTTAGCAAATAAACAAACACTAATGGATCTCTAAATTTATTTCAAAATCAATCAAAAAAAGCTTTAAAAATCATTAAAATGAAGAGAGAAAAAAATGAAATCCCCAAAAGAAAAATCAAAGGAAAAACAAGGATTTTAAATCCAATCAAAGCCTCATTTTATGAATTGATCAATGAGCTTGAAAAAAAGTAAAATCCTCAAAACAAATCAAAATCAAAGCTCTAATAACCACTATGCAACATCTTAAACAATTTCTTGGATGATCAAGATGATCAAACTGAATAATAATAATAAAAAAAGAAATCCATGGATCAAGAACAATATAATCAACAATCAAACATGTAACTTCAAATATCCACACCCAACATACAATTTACCTCAAGAATCAATAAAAAATGAAAATAAACTAAGAATAAGACAGAGAAAACAAAATCCAAATGAACTTACCAAGAATTCTCCACATAAGTGAACACTTGCCTTCTAGCTTTACAAATTTTCGTCTAAGCAAAGCCTTCAATCAAGCTTTTTTTTTTTTTTTCTCATTCTCTTAAAATTGGTAGTCTTCCCTTCCAAAAAACTTAGAGAATCCCCAAATTGAACTCTTAAGACCCCTTTTTATAAGGTAAAGGATGGTGGAGATTTGAATGCTTGCCCTCATCTCCTTCAAAGCTCAAATCTCCTAAAAATAAAAATTAAACCCAAATGACCTCCCAAAAGCTCACAAAAGCTAGCTTAAAACACCCTTGGGAACTCACAAATACTAAAAAAAAAAAAAAAAAAAAAACTCGAAAATGGCTCAAAACGGGGGGAAAAAACATAAAACTTGATCAATTAGTTGAAGGAACCAGTTGAGCCAGTTGCAATCAATCAATTGGTTACCTCAACTAGTCAATTGGTTGCCTTAATTGGTCAATCGTTTGCCTTAATCGGTCAATTGGTTACCTCAACTAGTTAATTGGTTGCCTTAACCGGTTGAACTAGTTGCCTCAACCGATCAAATTGGTTGAATTGGTTGTCTTAATCAGTTGAACTAATTCCTTCAACCAATTAAACTAGCTCACCTTGACCAATTTGACACCAAAAGGATATTAAGTTACGCAAAAGGGTCTTGAATGGGTTCCAATCACACCAAAACTTTGGAAAAGCCTAGGGTGCCACTAAAGTCATGCAACAAATCTAAAAAATCCTTCCAAAACATCTCTAAAAGTGATCTAAGAGTCAGTGCTAAAGTTAAGTAACAGGTGAACCACCAAGGAGCATGATGAATGGCTAAGAAGAAGGAGATTCTATGTGCATACTGCACAAAAACACAGAGCAAGGGGTGACAAATATGATCAAAGAGATGCCTTACAAGGAAAAAATGAAGGGTCTACATTCGTTATTTATTCAACTAGTAGGATAGATGTTTTCATCTCAAGATTGTTAAGATAATTTACATCTATATCTATCATAGGTAGTCACTGATATCTTATATACATTTGAAGAACTTGTCTAAGCATCTTTAATAAATAACAATCAACAATTTATTTGTTTTTACATCAACATAGAAAAGAGGATAGAAACTAAACCATGGTTATAAGGACGATGTGGGAATAGAAAGACATAAGATGACCTTAACCAACAACACTTATAGATCTTCTATTATGTATTTGAAATATGGTTGGGTATTTGATTGGATGAAATGATATTTATGATGAGAATTTTGAAATGTTGCTTATGTAACTAGAATGATTCTTATTTAATAATGAAGTTATTAATTCGTTCCCAATTGGTGTCCCAGCTGATTCATGTCTAGCTGGTGCTCTTTGATTGAGAGAGTAATCAACAAAATTTATAACTTATATCACCATGCCTTAGGATAGCTTAGCTAATATAGCATAGTGGCTCTAGGATCGTTCACTAGGAAGGGTTTTCAACTCTCAACTGATACCAATTCAAAGTAAATTGGTGCTTTTTCATTTCAAGGTTAGCTTAAGAAATAAAACACAAACTTTGTTTAAATGAGGTTTTGTTTAAAACTAACTAAAAAGAAAGTAATGGAAATTACTTATGAAGAAAAACATTCCTTGGAGGTTTAGGTTCACAGGGGAGGTTCCTTATGCAAAAACAGAGTTCCGGTCATTTGGTTCGTTTCCTCGCATTAGAGAATTAACATATAGTCAATTCTCTAACCGGTGTTGTACAGATGTATCCTTTAAATGGATTTCAACTCTAATTCTCTCTCACTGATGCAACTTGCAATGGCTCGTGCCTCTCACCTAGCATTTTCCATTCAAGGTGATCTTTAACTTTGGACTTCCTTTCTCAAGCTCGCAAGAGATAACTAATGAATGTCTCCTTGGAGTCCAAAAGCTTACCAAGTGTTGGCAATTCTAGAAAATCCTACCTCCAAGTCACTTCCCAAAAGCTCCCAAGAGATAAACAAGTGCATCTCCATGGACGGAGATCACGTGCCTTACCAAGTGTTGGCTCAAGTGACTTGAAGGTGTTTTAAGTTAACTAAAAACATAGAAATCAGTAAAGGATCATACTTTATCTTCATTAATGATTGAAACCACAAAGCTACTAATTCATGCACTTGGAACCTTTCCCGGCAACCTTAACTCCAAGGAACTAGAAGTCTAGCCACTCATTCTCTAAGGAAACTTCCTCAGAGCTTGTTTGGCTAGTAGGAAAACTAACGAGAAAACAAATATATCAAGGAAAAACAGAGCAAGTGCTCTGTGAAATATATTTCTTTTTTCCACCGATTACATAATTGATATCTTTGTAAAGAAAATTACAAACTATATATATGAGGTTATTCACCATTTTCCTTGCTTAAAGACTAAGGAATCCTATGATAGGTGGATTACAAGGAGAGTTTGGGGATTTAGACAACAAATATTTAAAGCAAAATATCCCAAAATATCTCAACATGTCGGTCGGAAATATCAGGAAGCTTCAGGAGAACACCGCTGCACTGTATACTGAGAGAAAAACTCTCCTGGTAAGCGCTATCAGAGGATCCGGATAAGTCTGACCGGAGAAGTTGAAACGTCCTCCTCTCCCATCCGGCTGTGAGATATCCGGATGTAAAATGTCGACGCACGGAATTCCGGATGTGAAAATGTCGATGCATGGAATTCTTCCCCAGGTGGACTGAGCTATGCTACGCAAAGGGGGATCGTCTGCGTGTGCAAGGTGTAGGGACCTCTCTCTCGGATGACACGGAGCGTGCAAGGCTATCCGGATCAACTCCATCTGGATTTCCCAAGAGGACATGCGCCGCAATGCTATCCGGACTCCCTAAGAGGAAAAGACGGGGCAATGCTATCCAGCGCAGCTCCATTCGGATGATAGCATATACTATCTGGATATGTTGTCCGGATGGAAAACATTGACTAAAGTGAGTGAGCGAGCCTTACTACAACCCACGTTCCGCCGCCCTCCGATGGTGTGTCCGGACGCCCTGTCCGGACATCTTTTGCCATGGATTCCTAAAGAACTCTCCTTAATCTCATATTGCTTTGGTGATAAAAAAGCTATCAAAACACCAAAACTTAACACAATTTGATTAGAATTGATTGCAAGGGTCCTTAATATGTCAATTGGGTTAAAATGTGATAACTACTACTCAAAAGTGTTTATAAGAGTTAATTACAAGCTATGAAATAGTACTTTTTGAGTAGTAATCACTCCCCCCAACCGACATATTGCTAGTCCCTTAGCAATGAAGGAGAGAAAAATAAAAATAAACAGTACTATAATTTACAACATCATGCTGATCAAAAAACCAATTTTCAAGTGACATGATGATTTAACTCTCACATGGAACATTAAAGAAATAAAACTCAAACTTCAACAAGAGTTATCAAATAACTTGTCTAATCACAATTCTTAAAGAGAAGGCATTATGCAAATTTAAGCTTTAAAAGAGTTTCCACTCCCAAAGGGTCAAACCTTACTCTTCCACAAAAATCTAAGTGTTATTTATTAGCTTCCGAATATAGTATGTTGAACTAATCTCTCCTCCCAACCTAGTTCTTTTTCAAAGCTTAGCAAGCTGATCAACCTCCAATAGGCTAAGAACGCACCTCTTGTTTCACAATTTTTTTCATTGTAGGAGTACAAGGCTAAAGGTATTATTTTCTAAATTGTCCATGTAATGGGGGTCCATCGATGACTCCCAACCAATTAAGGTTTAGGGCATCAAGTTTTAAGGATCTTTCAACCACTAACTCCTCGAATTTTACCCTGAACTTTTGAGAATATATTTTAATACCCAAGCATCTACAACATGTTAAACTCCACCTATTCACCCTTGTAACGAGCCTTGAGGTCGGTGACTCCCAACCCATGAAGGCTTAGGGCACTAGGTTTTAAAGATTTTCACCATATACCCCTCGGACCTTGCTCGGGTTTCAAGGAAAGCAAACATTTTTTTTTCTTTTTTCAAAGGCTCATTGGCCTTTTATAAGGTGTCCCAACACTATTAAATGAGGTCAAAGGTACCAAGTCTAAAATTTTCCTAAGTCAAGAGGGAAATAGTTTTTCATCTTATAATCGGAACCTATTGTGCACAGTGTGTGAATAGCTTAAAGTGGAAGAACTAAGGTTGAATTCAATAGAAGTTTCAACAATTCATCAACTTTAGTAAGCATAATACAAACTCTAATTCAAGTGAAAAACAAAAATTCAATTTCTCCCATTTCAATTTTTGAAAATTTTTCCTTAATAACCATGGAGAGCAGAATAAAAACTTAAAAAAAATTTAAAATTAAGCAAAAAGCAACTAAATTACCAAAATAACTTAGCATTAATAACAAAAACTTCCTTCCTCAACTCTCTCCCCAACCAAGCTGAACATTGTCCTTAATGTGACAAAAGCGATTGAAAAATAGGGAGGAAGTGGTACCTCCTTAGAGACATGAAGTGATGCTGTGGAAATGATGGCTCAGTTGTCTCTTCTGTAGGAGGCTCCGGATGAGGCAAAGGCTGATTAACAAAAAGAGGGGCCTGCGATGGCTCTGATGAGCTGGGAGTAGCTTCTTTCAATTTTCTTGTAATTCCTCCTGATTTTAATCATTCAAAAAGTTAGTTACAATTAACATAATTTAAGACCAAAATTACAATCAAATAATTTACAAAACTTAAAAATTAACATATTTAACAAAATTATGGACTTTGGTGAAACCACGTCCATCTAACCCTTCTCTGATAAGGATTTTTGTGGCTCAAGGAGGTTGATTTCCTCCTTTTCTGGCTTGAACGACTCAATGAATGGCTTGAGGCGACGACCATTGACTCTGAAGGTGTCTATGCCATTGAAATTTAGTAATTCCACCACTCCATTGAGATGTACTTGGTGAATAATGAAAGGGCCTATCCACCTTGACTTGAGCTTCCCTAGAAAGATATGGAGCCTTGAATCATAGAGTAGGACTCTTTATCCTTTCCGCAATTCTTTGTTGGAGATTAGTTGATCATGCCACTTCTTCATCCTCTGTTTTGCAACTTTGGAATTGATGTAAGCATCATTTCTTAATTCCTCCATCTCATTAAGGTCTAAGCACCTCTTTGCCCCAGCTCTGATCAAGTCCATGTTCAACCTCTTGATTGCCCACCAAGCCTTATTTTCAACTTCCATAGGGAGGTGACATGCTTTGCCATAGACGAGACGGTAGGGGGACATGCCAAGAATAGTCTTATAAGCTGTTCTATATGCCCATAATGAATCATGCAGCTTAATAGACCAATATTTTCTGCTTGTAATCACCACTTTCATCAGTATGTTTTTTATGTCCCTGTTTGCTAGCTCTACTTGCCCGGAAGTTTGAGGATGATAAGGTGTAGCTACCTTATGCTTCACTCCATACTTGGCTAATAGGGTTTCAAAAGGTTGGTTGCAAAAATGAGTACCTCCATCACTGATTATGGCCTTGGGCACCCCAAATCTTGAGAAGATGTTCTCCTTAAGAAATTTGAGAACCACCCTGTGATCATTTTGTTTACAGGGGATTGCCTCCACTCATTTGGAAACATAGTCCACCTCCACCAATATATAGGAGTTACCAAAAGACATTGGGAAAGGTCCCATGAAGTCAATACCCCAAACATAAAAAAGATCAACTATAAGGATGAGGTTCATGGGCATTTGGTTTCTTTTTGTAAGCTTCCCGAGTCTTTGGCATCTATTACATCTCCTACACATGATGTGGGAATCTTTGAAAAGCGATGGCCAAGTAAACCCTGATTGCAAGACCTTCATGGCTATTTTCTGAGAGACAAAGTGACCTCCACAGGCATTCTCATGGCAGTGGCTGATGATCCCTTGTTGCTATTTTTCAGGGACACACTTCCTTATGATCTGATCTGCACAATACTTGAAAAAGAAGGGCTCTTCCCAATAATAAGCATGAATCTTTGCAAAGAAGTGCTTCCTGTCTTGCGCTTTCCATTCACTTGGAACTTCACCAGTAACCAAATAGTTAGCAATATGAGCATACCAAGGAGCTTTCTCTAGCAACATAAGTGATTCCTCGGGAAAGTCATCATTAATAGGTAATACATGGGAATTATGTGCTATAGCCAACCTTGAAAGGTGGTCAACTACCACGTTCTCCACCCCTTTCTTGTCTCTGATTTGGAGATCAAACTCTTGCAACAAAAGAATCCATCTAATCAACCTTGTTTTTGCATCTTGCTTCGTCAATAGATACTTCAAGACTGAATGGTCAGTGAAAACAATGATGAAAGACCCTACCAAATAAGCACGAAACTTGTCTAAAGTAAACACCACAACTAACAATTCTTTCTCTGTAGTTGTGTAGTTTATTTGAGCCTCGTTCAATGTTTTGCTTGCATAGTAGATCACATAGGGCTTCCCATCTTCTCTTTGGCCAAGTACAACTCCTATAGTAAAGTCACTGGCATCACACATTACTTCAAAGGGTAATTGCCAGTTAGGAGCCCTTACTATTGAAGCGGTTGTCAAAAATTGCTTTAGTTGATCAAAACTCTTTTGACATCTTTCATCCCAGACAAACTTAGCATCCTTAGCTAAAAGTTCACAAAGAGGCCTTGACAGCTTAGAAAAATCTTGTATAAACTTCCTGTAGAACCCTGCATGGCCAAGAAATTGCCTTATTCCTTTTACAGTGGTTGGGGATGGCAATTTGGCAATAAGTTCCACCTTCGCTTTATCAACTTCAATACCTTTCTCAGAGATAATATGGCCAAGGAAAATTCCTTGACGTACCATAAAATGACATTTCTCCCAATTGAGCACCAAGTCTTTTTCAATGCATCTTTTAAGAACTGCTTCCAAATTTACTAAGCATTCTTCAAATGTACCTCCATATATGGTGATATCATCCATGAAAACCTCCATAATTCGCTCCACCATATCACTGAAGATACTAAGCATACATCTTTGGAATGTTGCAGGTGCATTGCATAAACCAAAAGGCATTCTTCTGTAGGCGTATGTTCCAAACGGACATGTGAAAGTGGTCTTTTCCTGATCTTCAACATCAATTTCAATTTGGAAATACCCTGAGTACCCGTCCAAGAAACAATAGAAAGGATGACCAGAGACTCTCTCCAGCACCTGATCAATAAATGGGAGTGGAAAATGATCTTTTCTTGTCACAGCATTCAATTTCCTATAGTTAATACACACCCTCCAACCTGAAGTGAGGCGTATAGCAATTTCTTCGCCTTTTTCATTCTGAACCACAGTAATCCCTGACTTCTTTGGTACCACTTGAGTAGGACTCACCCAAGGGCTGTCAGATATGAGATAAATAATACCCGCTTGGAGTAGCTTCAGTACCTCAGTTCGCACCACTTCTTGTAAATGAGGATTCAATCTTCTTTGAGGTTGACGAATTGGTTTAGCTTCTTTCTCCATATATATGTGATGTGTACAAACCAAAGGACTGATTCCTTTCAAGTCAGATATTTGCCATCCTATTGCTTTCTTGCACCTCTTAAGAACTTCAAGTAGAGAAATTTCCTAATGATCGGTAAGAGATGAAGATATAACAACAGGACATTGGTTATTTTCTTCCAGGTATGTATATTTTAACTCCATGGGCAGAGGTTTCAAATTGAGCTTCGAGAATTCTTCTGTTACATCATCTTGTCCCTCCTCTTTATTGAATAAAGGTAGAATCTCTTCTTTCCTCCTCCAACCTTGTAGAGTAGCAAGCACATCAGCGGGTTCAGACAACCCTTTTCCAAGATCCTCAAGACTTTCATTCAACTCGTCTTGCATATTTTGATCACAATGCTCCTCCACTAGAGTGTCAATAATGCATACCTCTTCTGGACCTTCTTCTTCTTCCAGAGTAATTAGCCTCTTTGACATATGAAAGATATTAAGCTCAAGTGTCATGTTGCCAAAAGTAAGTTGCATAAGTCCATTCCTACAATTTATGATTGCATTTGAAGTAGCAAGAAATGGCCTTCCAAGGATGATAGGAACATAATTAGCTTCCTTAACTAAAGGATCAGTATCAAGAACAACAAAATCTACTGGATAATAGAAATTATCAACTTGAACTAAAACATCCTCAATTATCACCCTTGGAATTTTCACTGACCTATCAGCTAAAAATAGGGTGATTTATGTTGGCTTTAATTCACCAAGTCCCAATTGCTTATAAACAAAGTATGGTAGCAAATTCACACTTGCTCCCAAATCTAATAAAGCTTTTTCCACTACATTTCCTCCAATCATGACTGAAATGGTAGGACTTCCTGGATCTTTGTACTTCAAAGGAGATTTGCATTGTATGATGGCACTTACTTGTTCAGTCAAGAAGGCTTTCTTATTCACAATCAACCCTCGTTTGATAGTACACAGGTCCTTTAGGAACTTTGCATATGTTGGAACTTGCTTAATCATGTCCAGCAATGGAATGTTGACCTTCACTTGGCTCAATACTTCAAGGATTTCTGATGCATTTTTTATCCCCTTTTTCCCATGCAAAGCTTGAGGAAAATGTGGAGATGTGCGTTTCTTCATCAATTCTTCCTTAATAGGCTCTTTCTCCGGATTTGCATTCATTGTTGAATCACGGTCCTTCTTCTCTTCACTGATATCTTTCTTCTTTCCTTTCATTTCCTCCCTCTTCTTTGTCTCTTCTTCTTCCTTCTCTTCAACGTATGGCTTGGGTGTTGGTGACTCAAGCTTTTTACCACTCCTTAGAGTGATCAAGGCTTTAACATCTCTCACCTATGAAGATTCTCCCTTTTGAGTTTCCACTTCGTGGATACCCTTGGGGTTTTGGTAAGGTTGAGAAGGAAATCTACCCTTCTCCTGCACTGTGTTCAAATTAGTGAGCCTTGAGATTGAGTATTGGAGATTATCTATCTTCTGAGATAAGTCATTTTGCAGCCCATCAATCCTTTTATTCAAAGTATTCTCTACACTGTCAATTCTTTGACTGAGTTGAGAATTGATGGATTTTTGTTCTCCAACAAAATCTCTCACAATCTTGTTGAGATTCACTATTGCTTGTTCCAGACTCGAAGCTTGTTGGGATGGTTGAGATGGTTGAGCCGGCTATTGGTATTGAGGTGCTCTTGGCTTCTATGAAAAATTTGGATGATTCCTCCAACTTGAGTTGTAAGTATTGCCATACGAAGCATTGCTATTGGGCTTGAATTGTCCAATGACATTTGCTTGTTCTTCATACATTTCTTTAGCAACTGGAATTGTAGGGCACTCCTTCACCGAGTGTTCATAAGATTGACAAATCGAACATGACTTTACTTGCACTGGTGTTTCAGCAACAGCTTGCACTGCATGCATCTTTTTCAATTCTAGTTCCTCCACTCTTCTTGTCATAGCTGCAAATTTTGCTTTCATATCAACATCCTCATTCAAGGTGTACATCCCAGCCTTAGCATGAAGAGCATTTGGTTGAGACTTCATCTTTCCCACTTCTCCTTTGTGCGGTTCATCCCATCCCCTTGAGACTTCAGCTACATAACTCAAGAAATCCATAACTTCCTCAGGATTTTTACTCATGAAATCCCCTCCACACATTGTTTCGAGGAGTTGCTTCATTGAGGAAGACATCCCATCATAGAAATAACTCACCAATAGCCATGTATCAAAGCCATGGTGAGGACAAGCATTAATGGCTTCCATGTATCTTTCCCAACACTCATAGAATTTCTCATTCTCTTTAGCTGAGAAGTTTGAAATTTGCCTTTTCAAGCTATTTGTTATGAGTAGGAAAAAACTTCTTGAGGAATTTAGCTTGTAAATCAGTCCAAGAATGGATACTCCTTGGCCTTAAAGAATTAAGCCAAATCTTGGCCTTATCCTTTAAAGTAAAAGGAAATAATTTAAGCCTCACCAGGTCGATAGAAGCTCCTCCCTCTCGGAATGTATTACAAACATCTTCAAATTCCTTGATATGGGCATAGGGATTCTCACTTTCCATTCCATGGAAAGTTGGTAGAAGTGGCACAATATGGGGTCTGATCACTAGCTGCTCTGTTGGGGGCACTATACATGATGGTGCACTCATACGAGGTGGATGCATACGGTCCCTCATTGATCTGAATTCATTGGGATTGTCCTGATGATCATGGTGACTATGCTGATCCTCAGGTGTAGTTTCCATGATGTTCAAGATTACTTCCAACTCTTTGTTATGAGGTGTTTCAAGTTTAACAAGCCTTCTTCCACAATCTCGTATCCACTTTAGCATACACAACTAGTATCAACTGTAACAAAGAAAGAAAAACAAAAACAGAGGAAAACAAAAACAAAGACAAAACTACCAAAAAGAGTTCGATTAACTAAAACTAAATTAAAAATTATGCTTGAATATAAACAAGTAAAAGAAAAAACTAAAAGAGTTAGTAAAATGAAGGAAAATTCACCAAACTTGTGATGAAAACCACAAGTACCCTGAAATAATATCAATATGAAGTTGGCACCTTCCCTGGAAACGGTGCCATTTGATTCGTTCCCAATTGGTGTCTCAGCTGATTCATGTCCAGTTGGTGCTCTTTGATTGAGAGAGTAATCAACAAAATTTATAACCTATATCACCATGCATTAGGATAGCTTAGCTAATATAGCATAGTGGCTCTAGGATCGTTCATTGGGAAGAGTTTTCAACTCTCAACTGATACCAATTCAAAGTAAATTGGTGCTTTTTCATTTCAAGGTTAGCTCAAGAAATAAAACACAAACTTTGTTTAAATGAGGTTTTGTTTAAAACTAACTAAAAAGAAAGTAATGGAAATTACTTATGAAGAAAAACATTCATTGGAGGTTTAGGTTCACAGGGGAGGTTCTTTATGCAAAATCAGAGCTCCGGTCATTTGGTTTGTTTCCTCGCATTAAAGAATTAACATATAGTCAATTCTCTAACCGGTGTTGTACAGATGTATCCTTTAAATGGATTTCAGCTCTAATTCCCTCTCACTGATGCAACTTGCAATGGCTCGTGCCTTTCACCTAGCATTTGCCATTCAAGGTGATCTTTAACTTTGGACTTCCTTTCTCAAGCTCGCAAGAGATAACTAATGGATGTCTCCTTGGAGTCCAAAAGCTTACCAAGTGTTGGCAATTCTAGAAAATCCTACCTCCAAGTCACTTCCCAAAAGCTCGCAAGAGATAAACAAGTGCATCTCCATGGACGGAGATCACGTGCCTTACCAAGTGTTGGCTCAAGTGACTTGAAGGTGTTTTAAGTTAACTAAAAACATAGAAATCAGTAAAGGATCATACTTTATCTTCATTAATGATTGAAACCACAAAGCTACTAATTCATGCACTTGGAACCTTTCCCGGCAACCTTAACTCCAAGGAACTAAAAGTCTAGCCACTCATTCTCTGAGGAAACTTCCTCAGAGCTTGTTTGGCTAGTAGGAAAACTAACGAAAAAACAAATATATCAAGGAAAAACAGAGCAAGTGCTCTGTGAAATATATTTCTTTCTTCCACCGATTACATAATTGATATCTTTGTAAAGAAAATTACAAACTATATATATGAGGTTATTCACCCTTTTCCTTGCTTAAAGACTAAGGAATCCTATGATAGGTGGATTACAAGGAGATTTTGGGGATTTAGATAACAAATATCTAAAGCAAATATCCCAAAATATCTCAACATGTCGGTCGAAAATATTAGGAAGCTTCAGGAGAACACCGCTGCACTGTATACTGAGAGAAAAACTCTCCTGGTAAGCGCTATCAGAGGATCCGGATAAGTCTGACCGGAGAAGTTGAAACGTCCTCCTCTCCCATCAGGCTGTGAGATATCCGGATGTAAAATGTCGACGCACGGAATTCCGGATGTGAAAATGTCGGCGCACGGAATTCTTCCCCGGGTGGACTGAGCTATGCTAGGCAAAGGAGGACCGTCTGCGTGTGCAAGGTGTAAGGACCCCTCTTCCGGATGACACGGAGCGCGCAAGGCTATCTGGATCAACTCCATCCGGATTTCCCAAAAGGACATGCGCCGCAATGCTATCCGGACTCCCTAAGAGGAAAAGGCGGTGCAATGCTATCTAGCGCAGCTCCATCCAGATAATAGCATATACTATCCGAATATGTTGTCCGGATGGAAAACATTGACTAAAGTGAGTGAGCGAGCCTTACTACAGCCCACGTTCTGCCGCCCTCCGATGGTGTGTCCGGACGCCCTATCCGGACATCTTTTGCCATGGATTCCTAAAGAACTCTCCTTAATCTCAGATTGCTTTGGTGATAAAAAAATTATCAAAACACCAAAATTTAACACAATTTGATTAGAATTGATTGCAAGGGTCCTTAATATGTCAATTGGGTTAAAAGGTGATAACTACTACTCAAAAGTGTTTATAAGAGTTAATTACAAGCTATGAAATAACACTTTTTGAGTAGTAATCAATTATTTATTATTTGACTTTTTTTTTTTAAGATATTCAAATATTTTTCAAACATTTGACAAAATATAATATATTAAATTTATCATTGGGCAACTAAAAACCATAATGAACTATTAGTTAGGCTTATGGTGACTACCGTTTTATGTTAGGATTAAAACACCCTAATCCTATTTTCAAAAGGGATAATAAATGATTGCGAAAAAAATTAAAGCACAAGAACACACGAGATTTATAAGGGTTTACTCTCAATGTGAGAGCAACGTTCACTTTCAGCCATTGTAGATTTTCACTATGATGAAATAGAGATTATAAGAGAATCATAAAACGCCTTACACCCTTTAGGTTTTTCTCTCTCTATTTCTCTATCTCTCAATACTTTAATCTAACCAAGTTGGTTACCTTAAACATAACATAATTAGGGTAACCAAATTACATGTGTAAAATCCTTAAAATATCTCAACTTAAAATATCCTTACATACAAAATTTTGTCCAAGGGGTTCCACCCCATTTAACCTTTAGGAAATAGGTTTACCACCCTCTTTTTAACCCTCACATTTGTTAGGAACTTAAAGGGCTATCTAGAGTATTCACTTGTCAAGGCTAAAAGATTCCTCCACAACAATAATCACATCTCAATAATAATAACAACCTAACAAGAATCAATAATGATAATACAAGAACATTCAAAATAAAAAATAAAAGTGACACCAAATATAATGTGGAAAAACCCTCCAAATGGAGGTAAAGAACCATGAAGAAAATTTCTTCCACTTCAATAAAGTGAGAATACAATAATTAAGTCCTCATAGGTTCCTCCACCTTGAAAACTTATATAAATATCTCAATGCTTGAGGTGGGAATCCATCACCCCAGAAAATAATGAACAAAAAGAGATCAGAAAGAAATCATACCATAGGGGCTTCCCCAAAAGGTT
Organism: Vitis riparia; assembly: GCF_004353265.1. Classification (NCBI taxonomy): domain Eukaryota; kingdom Viridiplantae; phylum Streptophyta; class Magnoliopsida; order Vitales; family Vitaceae; genus Vitis; species Vitis riparia. The sequence goes on along the minus strand of NC_048431.1, from coordinate 20,937,374 downwards.
GATGAAAGAACTTGTAACTTCACCCTTGAGCCTTAGAATAGTGCCCATAAAAAGAACCTTAATTTTATTTCTTTTTCTCAATCAAATCCCCTTCTTTCATAATGCCAAAGACCTAATGCTATTTATATATCTATATTTGGGCTTAAGGAATACTCAACTATAAAATAGCCTAATATATGGGCTCATGGGTTGGACAAACATAGCTCAACAATGTTGACTTTACCACAAAAGTTGATCTACGTGCTGTCTCTATATAGGTCAATTTGCATCATGGAGATCACCATCAGGATAATAATTAGGCTCCATACATCTTAACATTTTCTACTAAGAATACTACAAAATAGACGTGTGTAATTAATGACCTAGACCTCATTTGCTATAGCTTTTTATTTTTGGCTTTACTTGTAAGGTGAAGTTAAAACCAATGTCACAATTTCTAAAAGATAATATTGGTATTATAAAAGTTTTATTAAACATAAAATAGTTTCTATTTGAGTCAAGGCAGAGATTCTATGAGAAGTAAATTTTTTTTATAAGTTATAAGCTCTCATAACAAAATTAGCCAGACAAGTATATAATATCTTATTAAGCTTAAAAATGGTTTTAACTTAGAAGCTAATCCAAAGAAGGTTATCATCTTCTTAGAATCTCTAGTGAAATTGAGCACATGACTATCTATGTTCCCTACAACAAATCAAATCTAATTCCAATTATTCAATAGCTCTAATAGTGTAATCTTGAATTGTCTATCAATAGTAAAATGTCTTTGGAGATGTGTTAGCTTAGAGGACAAGATGTAGGTTAGAGTATTGGTATAAGAAATGAAAGGTAGAAAAAAGAATATTACAACGTAATAACCTAAACTTTGGGGTTTGCTTTTAACTCTATATTTCACTTTTGTATTTGAATTCATGCTACTGTGGTTGATCCCAACATTTATTGCTTACTTATCTCCCCTCAACGAATAAGGTCAAAACATAGAAGCAAAACCTTCTTTTGTTATAATGTTTTGCATTATGTGCGTTCTATATCTCAATAGATTTGCTAATGAGTAAAAAGTAGATTAAACAAATGTAGAAAATAGTTTTTTTTCTCATATTTACTGTTTCAAAAACATGACATTTCCATCTAAATTAAATTTGGTTTACTAAAAGGTAATAAAAAACTTTTATTTTACAGACTTACCTATACGTATGAGGGTGTGTCGTAAATGAAACATAATATGCCAGATGATTGTGTTGCGAGTGAGTTTTCTAATGGAATAATTTCTATCCAATAAAAAGAACTCCAAATATTTAAATTAGTCTCAACTCTATTTTTCAATTGGACTTAAACTTGGCCAATTATACACCAATAGAGCATAGTTACACTCTGAATGATAACACAACCTATCTTAACCCTATTTCGATAATCCCAAATCCTTAAGATCAAATCGTGATCATTGATTTCTTCAAAAATAAAACCAAACCGTTGATTCAAAACCCTAGATTTGCCTATAAATGGGCATCACTTCTCAACGAGCGAGCAGACTTTTAAGATAAAATTGATAGTCAAATTAGATCATTAAACATTGAGTTTTGTTTGATTAATGTGAACACATTAAGATTGCTTTGGGAGATTAAAAATGATCGAGCAAGTTACTTTGACGATGAAGTATACTCGTAAAGGTAAGAATTTCTAGTTTCTCTTTCTTTATCGGATTTTTTTAAAAAAATCCTTTTATAAGTTTCCCCTATGTTCATAATATTGTCAACTATGATATTTCCAAGATTCAATTTCATCCCTATTTTAACTAGGGCTAATGTTTAATTATTTGTTTCTTAATTGAAATTCTATACTAAAATCATGTAGTTAATTGATTTTATTTGTATGCCAATTTTGGTGATATTAATTTTGAGTCTATAGTTTGCTGAATTTTTGTTTGCATTACCTTAGATTTTGTTATGGAAGCACAAATCCTACTTTGAAATTGTTTTCTTTCTTAGAAAAAAAATTATTTGTTTTATTGCCCCTTCACGTTTTCTACTATTTAGTTTAATTTAATTATTTATTTTGTTGGTGCTTTTCTTGTTTCGATTAACATACTTTTTTAGTTTTTTTTTTCAAGCTTAGGTTAGGGAATTGATGATAAGTCATAAAAGTAGTAAAAAATCTTCATATGATATGTTAGACCTAGAAAAGGCATATGGTGTGATCCTTAGAGATGTAGTTTAGAAGCTTTAATCTGAAGGGAAATTGTATTAATTGATATACTAATGTGGCTAAGAGCAACAGTAATTGAGCAACAACTGGCCTCAAAACAATTAGAAGATAAATAATTTCTTTACAATTATAACATAGGTTTATTGCAAAACTTGGGAAAAGACCATTTATTTGCTTAAGTATTTGTCGTTTATTATTTTCCAATAATGTAGTCGAATGAAATAATAGTATTATGGGATACTTAGAATGTATGGTTTTAAGATGGAGGAAAATTTAGGGAAAATTTTATAATATGTAACTTTAGTAAACTAAGAGTAAAATTAAGGGTTTAGAGATGAATTAGAGGCAACAAAGAAAAAGAAAATGAGTGCCTCTTTGATAAGGAAAAAAAAAAAAAATAGGTAGAGCATTCTATCAAATGATTTAATTGTTGCAATGAATGAGAGCAAATTAACAATATAAATGCTATATTTTATTGAAGTTGAAGATGCTATAAGGGCAAGAAAAAGAAGAGGTCAAAATGGTGATGAGTTGAAGAAATAGCAAAATACATTGTTACTTATGGTTGAGCATAGAGGCTTACATAAAGTTGTATATTGACAAAGAAAGATTCATGTAGCCATTTCTATGTACTTTGTGTTAAATAAGATTTTGTTTAATTGATTCACATGACTGTATTAATTTATTTTCTTCTTTAGATATCATATTTGTTAGTTTCAACATACCTAAGTTTACTTGAATTTGATGTGTGTGTTAATTTAACTTACGCTCTTAGCCAAAAAAGATTTTCTCAATTTGGACTGTTTCTAAGTCAAAAAATTTCCTTATATGCATATTTTTGGTCTATTAATTAAGTAATTTTCATTTATTAATTTTTACTAACATAAAAGGTATTTAAGTAAAGGCTAAACTTTTTAACAAATAAAAAGTGCTATCTAAGCAAAAGCATTTGAATTCTTGGTTATGAAGTATAAGCATGTGTATATGGATTAGAAGTATTTTTGACTTGCTGCATTGTGGCTATAGACAAATTTAGGGTTGTTCTAACTTGAACTCTTCCATCCTAGAAATGACCCCAGTTTGGTGCTGATCAAAGAGTTATTGAATCCTTGGTTACAAACAAATGAGCACACTTGTTTGTTTGTATAAGTATGTCTATATGTATTGTAATTGCTACAAGTATTTCTGAATCATTGTATTGTGGCTACAGATGAATTTAGCATGATTCTAACTTTGAACTCTTTCCTGGCTAGACATGACCATAACTTGGTGCTGATTGAAAGTCCCCACTTATAAAGTTAGTAGAAAACCCCTGATAAGTTTGTTCTCGGAATTATTGATGTCCTCTCATTAATAATAGAATCGGTTCTTATAGCCAAGACTTAGAACATGGTTTGTGCATGTGTTACCTGATAACTTGAGTCCATTTTTGGAGGGTCTGAATCACCATCCATTGGTTTTAAGGATAGTACCCTTGATAGGTTTGTAGCAGTTATAGTACAGTTGTTGTTGGTGGATCTTGAAGTTGAAAGGATTGAGCTATAGTTTCTTGGCATTAAAATATATCCAAAGGCTTGTACTTCTTTTCTTTTTTGGTACTTTAGTTCCATGCTTATGGCTGTAGATCTTGAGTATGGAGAGCCTAGTTAATAAGCTCAAACTTTCCATATAGTGATTAGTCTCTATTACTTAGTTTGCTCCTAGTGCTACCAAGAGATTGGATAGATTTCCAAGAGAATAAGTGTATAGGTAACTTCAAATATTTTTACATGTGATCCCTTTCCCAACGCCCCCTTCTCATATTTAAGATCTTTTAGAAGGGGAAAACAATTTTGGTGGAAAATTAAGGATAAGGTATTTAAGCACCATTGCCTATATTTTATCACACTCTTCATTGTGGCATCCTTGGTTTGTGTGGCACAACATTTTTATAGTCTTGATGCTATAAATATGTTGGCTGAGAAACTTGGCTGGTTTGAGCCCAACTCCTATACTAGACTGCCCCTATTGGAGTCCCCATAACTTTCCATAATCTATTTTGTGTATTATCCTTTCATTTCTTCCACTTCTACCTTTGTTATTGTGTTGGTTAGCATTTTTGTCATTTTATCTCTTCCTCATTGTTAGTGACCCCTTTGGCCAAACAATATAGTGTGCCCATCATCATGGCACCAACAAGAGCAACAATACATGGATGGCGGTGGAAGGGGAGATGGCAACAAGAGAAAATGTGTAAAGCATCCTAATGGGCCAAACAAAAGAAGTTTAGTATCATCACCTAAATTGATGTATTGTTTCAAGGGGTACTAGTAAAGTGAGAAGTTTCAAGTAAACGGTAGGCTTGTGAGTTGAATATCATAGAGAGCACTGAATACCAAGCCTCTTCTTGTTGAATGCCATCTGATAATCATAGACATGTGAAATTTTTGTTCTTTTGATTCCTTGCTTTTGGTTGGAGAGCTAGAGCATGGAAAACTTGGGCAATGGGCTCAGTTTTCCATGACTAGAGCTCAAGTTTTTACCATCTGGGCTTTCAATTGGGGTTAGGACTAGTGCACATTGTTTTCATATATAAATATATATATAAAATGGAATTCAAACCCAATAATCTCACCTTGGTGGTGGCATGATTGCTTTGAAGGTTCTATCCAAAAAGACACAAATGCCTTCAATTTTTTCCTTTTATTTATTTATTTTTAATTTTTTATAAAAAAACTATTCATTTATCTCTAAGTCACAGTTGTCTCGAGCTGTTGTCTCTATTTCTTGTGGTGTACTTCAATACTAAACTATTCACTTTTGATTTTGCCTGAAGCTTCTTGTGTTGTACTGGAAGATTACACCAAGTTATTATTTCCTTGCTTTAGGAAAATTCAACAGTAGACCATGTGTTTGGTTTATTCTCATTCTCTCTTTGATTTTGCTTGAAATTATTGTCTCTAATCCTTATACTGCAACGGAGTATTACGCTATTCGCTGTTGAACAGTGGTGCTGAGTACTGTTGTTTTTCTTAAGTAATTCATAAAGAGAAGTTAAGACGTGACTTTTCTGGAAACAAAATCCTAATTCTTTTCTGAAAAATGTTTCGTCTGGTCTGAATACTTTATTGGAGATGATCTATGAGACTTGAGAATTTCAATATCCTAATATGCAATAGAGTCTGCAGCTTCCCTTGTTTCCATGCTCTTCACACGTCCATTTCAAGCTTCATACACACCGACTTGTAAACTGGGCCAAGAGAATGATACCAAACCCTCAATCTTGTCACCTTTATTCCTCACCGTTTTCCTCTGGTTTTTGTATTACATGCAAGTAGGAGTCATGAAGCTTCCAAGAAACCCCTTTCACTTTCCCTCCTCATTTCTTATCACCACGCTTTCCTTTGTCTCTACATCATCATATTATAGGCGAATCCCACGAATGAAAATGTGCATTCTTACAAACTATATATTAAAATAAAGAATCATCAAATCATGAATAGGGTTCAAAGACTTGCTAGGGTTTTACTAGGAGTTAGAATTGAGCCTCAAAAAACATAGGAAATTAGTAATCACGTCTCGGTTAATTTCGCTAACCATTTTTAAAATATGGTCGATCGGCCGGTTCACTAGGAGCTAGGGTTCAAACTCGACCTCTTTGCTACATGGGTCGGGTTGCGAATACTTGACTCAAGTGGCTGGTCCAATTCCCAACCCAACCCAAGACCATCACCGTTTGGGCCCGGCCCATGGAAATGGTCCGCCCTCAATTAATGTCACCATGAATGCATGGGGAACGTAAAAGAGAGGGTGGTTAACAGGTGGAGTCAAAAGGTGGTGAAAGCAAACAAAAAAGAGGAGAGAAGGTGACGCCAGAGCAGTTGATCAAAACGCAGCGTGTCGATGTTCTGTGAAACCCTCATAGTCTTCGTTTTGAAACGTACTCGTTTCTTGTCACTGCATGGCCTCAATCTTCAACTCACCGCTCACCTTAGCCTCTGGTCAAATGCCTGCTATGTTCCATCCTTTGGATATATGTATATGTATATTAGTTTCTTAGGCACTTCTCTGTCTCTCAAAATATGGAACTTTCTATATTTGTATACATATATGTACTTTGTATTTTTAAAAAAAAATTTATATACTGTTTATACTTTTTCAGTCTTAATTTAGGAATTAATGAGCTTTTCAAATATTAGGAAATATTGATTTTTTTTTCTTTGGAAATTTATCTTTTTAAATGACTAAATACTATGTATCTTACTTTTTTTTTTTGGAACAGGTTTTAGGAAAATAATAATATTATTTAATGGTCTCTTAAAATTTTAGGTATTTTTTTAGGAAATACTTAAAATTTTGACAGATTATTATTATTATTATTATTATTATTTTATTGTTTCAATGCATGGAAGTAATAAATTCAGATTTTGGTGTGATTTTCCTTTAATGTGTGATTGATGATGGTATTTATTGTGAAAATTATCTTTTGAATTTTTCCCCCTTTTTTCTTCTGCCTGTTTGGACTGATAAATTTATTGAATTGAATGGCATTAATTATTATGTTAGAAAAATTTTTACATGCCATTTTCAGTGGGTTCAGCTTGGAAATTAAACAGAATAATTATGACTTTTAGGAAAATGCATAAATAAAAATTAAAATACACTATATCTACAATAGACCTTAATTGATAAAGCATTAATGGCCTCTTAATAATTGTATAATATTGAAGCTCTTGTGATGGTAATATATTCATTTTTAGTGTTATTTCCTTTTAATGATATTTAATGTGCAAAAACTTTGACTATTTTTTTTTTAAAATTAATTTCATTTTGGGTCTGCTAGAAATTATTAATTGCATGTCATTAATGCTCTACCATTGTTATTTAAAAAAATACATTTTTATGCATTTCATTTCCATTTAAGTTTGGAAATTATATATCTATAATAAATAGTTATGATTTTATGGCAAGTATATGCACAAAAAATTAGAAAATTTTAGCCTATATATATATCTCACTAAAGTGGTTCTAACAAGACTCATCAGCCATTTCAAGTTCTCCAAGCTACACTTGAGAGTGATGCAGGCTTTTTGTTAGTCTTTCATTTTGATAATCTTCTGTTAGAAGAGGATAGCTGGTAAATATTAAAGTGTCATTTTTGAGAAATGACACCATGGTCATACATTTCATTGTCATTAAAAGAGAATTATAGCCTTAGCCCACTCTAAACTCAAAATCTACACATTCTTTTCCATGCATGTGATGATTATTTCTTTGATGATTACATTTTCCTTTTTATTATAATGTTCTATAGTTTTATCTATTGATTTGTTTTGTGGCTATCGTATTTTTACTTCCTGAATTACAAGACAATTTGAAATAAATGTATGATTATTAAAATTTAATGATTAAAATTGATGATCTGTATGTTGGCGATGCAATTTTTTTTCTTAAATTAATGTAAAATATTGCACTAAAAAAAAGGAAAAATATTTATAGGACATTAGAGATTGCTTAGAAGGCCTTATATTTTCATCCTCTAAATCCTAAGATATATAGAGCATGTCTTATCTTATAAAATTGATATTATTCATAGTTTAGAAAACCATCATGAAAATAAATTATCATCGTTGAGATAAACTAAGTGATCTATAAATCAATTATGATGATCATCAAGCTAATATAATTTTTATTTTTTTATTTTTACTTTGAATTGTTCATTTATGTTCTATAATCAAATTAAATAATGTGATTTGACTGTGGTTTTCAACAGAATGCATGGCCAGTGGCCACTGTGTAGAGAGACAGCCCTTGTAGGGCTATCTAATTGTAGTGTGTCTAAAATTCAGTGTGAGCATTTGTTTATCCTCAGTGGTTGGATTAGGTCTTTCCAAGGTCATGACGTTGATTTCCCTCTTTTATTTTTTTTCTTTTTCTTTTTCTTTTAATGACAGAACTGTCCCTGCTGCATGCCCTCGAGGCTTGATGCTTTGATGTGACCCGCACATAAAAGCAGTATATTGTAACCTTACAAACTGGATATCTCAGAACCGCACACACCTCCCGAAGCTCTCAAACAGTAAGAGTACACTGCCCTCAAAAGCTCATCTCCAGGTATCTCACTCACCCAATCGAAGAACTGCTGTCCTACCCATCAGATATATGTATTGAAAATGCTCTTTTATCTTGCTTCTTTTTAATGCTTACATTTCCGTCTTATCTGGTATAAACTTCTGTACCATTGGAGATATTCATATTTATTTTGACTGATTATAAATATTTTTATTTGCACTTCTTTGAGACCCTAGATCATGTTGAAGATGGGTTTATTTAATTTTGTATAGTGGGTGAAGGGAATTGAGGGAACAGTGTGTAAGCGTTCAAACTTACTAAAGACCAAAACCTTGAGATCATTTACTAACTAATTTAGTTTTAGTTAATCAAAGATTGATAATTCATTGGAGTTTCATTTTCACTTTCATTTTTTTGATATATATTTTGGTTTTATGTAATATAGTATGTGGCCCAGTATAGAGGTGATGAAGGAAGTTTTGTCTGGACATGAGGAGGAAGATCCTAAAAGAGAGAGTGAAAGAGAGGGTGGGGTTGCCCTTCATGCTTGCTCTCACGCACCATCTTGTGTCGCTATGCGGCGATGGTTGGGGCCACCGACCCTCTCTCTCTCTTCTCTCTCTCCCTACAATTCTCTCTCTCTATATTAATTCTCATCTCAATTAATTCCCATTTGTGTATTTATTTAAGGGAGAGAAGGTGAAGGAAAATGGGGAAAAGCATTAAAGGGAAAAGGAAAAAGGTAAAAAAGAGAGAGAGAGAGAGAGAGAATAAAAGGGAGAAAGAGAGGGTGGGGTTGAGGTTTGTGTATGTGTTTGTGTATTTGCATGACACCAAATCACCCAAGAAGAACAGCAGCAACAACTACTACTAGTAGTACTGTTATACAGTAATATATATTTCTTGTTTTGAAGATTTTCATTTAAAACGCAAAAGGAAAACTGTGGGGTGAGGAAGGAGAAGGAGAAGGAGGAGGAGATGAAAGGGGAGGCTTCAGGTGTCCATGGGTTGATCCATTTTCTTTCTCTCTTTTCTCCCTTTTCCTTGATTTAGCTTTGCTATCAGATTCTTTCTTCCCTTTCTGGATTTCCCGTGCTAATTACCACCCGAAAGCTTGATTCGATTGCCCGAGTTTTACGGGTTGGAGATAAGGTTTCAGAAGAGCTTAAATTGCATGTGGGGTGTGTTGTTTCTGGATTCTAGATTGCTTTCCGTGGAGAGGAAGAGCTAGAGAGGCAACAGCAGCAGCAGCAGCAGAAGAAGCAATTTGAAAAAGAAGAAGGTACAGAAAAGGTAAATTTGTTCAAGATGGCCGCTTCTTCAACGCCTGCGCAGTTGTTTGGAATCAGAGAGGAGGAGCAGAATCAGGTGAAACAACAACATTCCGCCGTGCCATCCTCATCGAACGCCCCAGCTGCAGCCCCCCCGAAGAAGAAGAGAAATCAACCTGGAACTCCAAGCAAGTATCTGACATCTTAACTTGTTTTTCAATTAAAAAATTTGAAAAAAAAAATTCATGAGAAAACCCTAATTCTGAAACTTGTTAGTGGAATTGGTACATGTGCGGTATGTTCTTATTTCTTTGTTTCTTCTAATTGTTTGATATTCCCAGCCTTTTTTTTTCTCTTATGGCTTGGCTTTTTCCATGACAGATCCAGATGCAGAGGTCATTGCACTCTCTCCAAAGACCCTAATGGCCACAAATAGATTTATATGTGAGGTGTGTAACAAGGGGTTCCAAAGGGAGCAAAACTTACAGCTCCACAGAAGAGGACACAACCTACCCTGGAAGCTTAAGCAGAAGACAACAAAAGAAGTGAGAAGGAAGGTGTATTTGTGTCCGGAACCTGGTTGCGTTCACCATGACCCGGCTCGGGCTCTTGGCGACCTCACTGGTATAAAGAAGCACTACTCAAGGAAGCATGGAGAAAAGAAATGGAAGTGTGAGAAGTGCTCTAAGAGGTATGCCGTTCAATCAGATTGGAAAGCCCATTCCAAGACCTGTGGTACGAGAGAATACAGATGTGATTGTGGTACCCTCTTCTCAAGGTAATCAACAATCCCTTGTTTTTTCCCTTTTTTTTTCTTTCTCTCCCTTTAATCAATCTCGTAATAGAAGCTTATATATATAATGTTTGGGAGAAAGAGAAACATGCAAAGATGGGTTTCTTTGGTTTTTTAGTGCTTAGATTCCTCGAGTGATGGGAGAGAAGAAAAGGTGTTGATGCTGTTCTCGTTTTCTTTTCTCCTTCTCTTCTGTTTTCTTGCAAATGGGTGTCTCTCTCTCTTTCTCCCTCGGCTTGTTTTTGTTTTTTCCCTCATTTTCTACTGGTACTAAAAAAAATGCTCTCACGTGAATAATCTCTGGAAACTGACATGTTCTTAGAGTTTTTTTTTTTAAGAAATTAAAAATAAAGGGAAAAGATAGAAAAAACAGTTCATCTTTTCTTTCTCCTCGGAACCGTCGCCTTTTACTTTTTTTCCTATTCACGTGTTGCTATGCCATGTAGAGAGTGTTTTTACCAGGTTTGTTCTCTTATGGGTTGGCTAGTTGTGTTCAGAGCTGTGCTCTTGCAGGTACTCCTTTTCATGATAACGTTAAGGGTAACCAACCCAACACCTCTTGTCTCTCCAACCACATCTCTCTATTTGAAGATGCCTCTCAGTTTTGGAGCTGTGCTGTTGCAGTACACAGATCCATTGCAGTAGCTCTCTCTCTATCTATCAATCTATGGCAATTTAATTGAACAATATTTTCAAGCTTTTCATGGGTTTGATCATCTGTTCTTAGAATAATTCTCACACTGGGACACCAGACGGGTTTTGCATTAATTAAACAATGACTCCTGATCTGAGCTTCTTGATTGACCACTTTTCATCATTTTGAAAATATTCCCTTGTTGCATTTATTGAATATCCAGTTCTTAAAATGGTACTTCTGGTTGATTGTTTGATCATTTTCAAGTTCTAGTGAAATTCTTCCACCCACCCTCCTTAATTATCCTTCTGTCTTGTTTGGAAATTTTAGCGACTTGTTGACAAAATATTGGGTTCCTTTCTTACCTACTTGCTTATTGACCTCTCGTGATCATGAAGATCATCGATGCATGCTAATTCAAATTATATTTATGTACAAACTGTTCATTTGTAGGGATGCATGCCTTAGACATTCTGTGCAAATTCAAAGATTTCACTGTATTTTTGTGGTTATGTACTCTGAACTAATATATGCCATTATGTCATTTAGCACGAAACCATTATAGAAACTGGGACCTAACTTCAGAAATGAAAGTGAAAATTGAAGGAAGGCAGTCCATGAGATTCTGTACCTTGTAATGGTGGAAAGACATGATGGGATTTTTAACTTTGTTTCTGTCCTTTTTACTATCCACTCCGATCTAATGTCTTTCTTTTTATAATAATTATTGCAGGCGTGACAGCTTCATTACTCACAGGGCCTTCTGCGATGCGCTCGCGCAGGAAAGTGCAAGACATCCGACGCCAATGAGCACCATTGGCAGTCATCTCTATGGAAGTAGTAACATGGGGTTAGGCTTGTCTCAGGTGGGTCCCCAAATTTCATCCATGCCAGATCAGAGCCATCAACCTGGTGACATGCTTCGACTTGGAGGTGCCCGGGCTGGGCAATTCGACCATCTGATTCCACCTGCGATTGGTTCGTCATCCTTCCGAACGCAGCAGCCCATGCCTTCTCAAGCCTTCTACATTCCTGAGCCAAACCAGGAATTTCATGAAGACCAGCAATCTCAACATGGGGGGTTGTTGACGAACAAGCCATTCCATGGACTGGTTCATCTTCCTGATCTGCAAAACAACACAAACAACCCTTCTTCTGCTGCTAATCTGTTCAATCTCAGCTTCTTTTCCAACAGCAGCAATACCAACAGCATGCTCAGTAACACCAACAATGCCAATAACAGCACTAATATGCCATCTTCAGGGTTGTTGATTTCTGACCAGTTCAACACTGTAAATGGAGGTAGTGGTAGCGAAAGGAATAATCTCTTCCCAAGTAACATAATCGGGGATCAAATCAGCTCTGGGGTCCCTTCTCTCTTCAGCACATCTCTCCAAAATGAAAATGCAGTTTCGCATATGTCTGCAACTGCATTGCTTCAGAAAGCGGCACAAATGGGATCGACCTCGAGCAACAACAGTGCCTCCTTGCTCCGAGGCTTTGCAGGTTCTTCCTCCGCCAACGCAAAATCTGATAGGCCTCTTGTTGGCCCCAACTTCGGGGGTGTTTTTGGGGAAAACGAAAGCCACCTTCAGGACCTGATGAATTCTCTTGGTGGTGGGAGCTCGTCCATCTTTGGTGGTGGGTCTGGAGGGGTGAATGCATATAGTGGACATGAGAATGAGAACACCTATGGAGGATTCAATGCAAATAGGTCTACTCTGGAACAACAACAGCAACAGCAGCAGCAGCATCGCCATGGCCCAAACTTTTGCAACATAGATGAAATCAAGCTCCACCAGAATCTGACTGCTAATATGGGGGCTCTGATAGACTAACCAGAGATTTTCTAGGGGTGGGGCAGATGGTTAGAACCATCAGTGGAGGATTTTCACAGAGAGACCTACCACCTCCTGGTATTAATATCAGCACCTTGGATTCAGAGAGAAGCAGTGCACAGACAAGCCAAGCTTTTGGTGGTGGGAATTTTCAGTGATACAAGAAGAGATAACGAGGAAAAAGAAACAACTACAAGTCCAGGTACGTTAAAAACCTAGTGACTTGTTTGGATGATTACATCACCAAAGCAGCTACTCTCACTGGCAAATGTGTCTTAATGCTTTACTCTTTCATTGGGTTTACAAAATTTTCTGTTCTGTCTGTCTGTACTGTGAGGAGGCAGATACATTTAACTGGAGTACTATAGGAATAGGACTCTTGTTTGTTTCCCTGTCGTTTTGTTTTTTAGTTTTCTTTTCTTTTTCCTGGCAAGTCACGGGTGCTGGAATTAGGAAGCTCACATAAATGCATGTCTTCTCTTCTCAGCAATGATGTACTTAGATGTTATCTGCATGGATTAGCCATACATGAGTTGTTTTAAATTTTAATTACATATGCAAGTCTAGAGTACTACTCTCCTTAGGTGCATAGGCTGTCAATACTATAATGGGTATCACTAACTTGGACTAATTTGAGATGTAGCTCTCAAAATATTCTTAGAGAAATTCAGCATTTTTAAGGGTGAATTAATGATTAGTTTTCCCTCCCGTGCTGTTTGTAAATGTATGGGGTTCATTTGAGACCCATTGGGGATCAGCTATCAAAAGTCTTTCATCAAGTTCTCCTTTTCTAAATAATAATAATTTATTCTTCCATTGCTATTTGTAAATGCATAGGGTTTTAAACATTGCTGCATGATAATTATTTCTTGTTCCTTAATTGCTTTCTTTAAATGCATATTAAGCCATAGTGAGGTGACATGCTTTCACACCATATATACTTCAATGTTTCTTCTCTATTGCTGTACAATTTGATTGCTACCCATGCTGAACCGCTCATGATTAATTTCCATGTGCCCCCTTGAAAGCTTTGGTATATTTTGTTTATTTGATGTATTCTGATTTAATTATGTGTAGCAAGTGGTGGCTTATGATAGTACTTGAGAGGATACCTCGGACAAGACACAAACCCTCTAAACAGATACTTCTCAAGTTCCAAAAAAACTGCCGAGTTGTTTGGCTTTCTGTTTGTACAAGATTATGTCATGGATAATTTCTAGTGCTTTTGAAGAGAGATGTTATCTTATGTCGGTTTGGAATTAAAGACAAAGGCATATGAACAAAGTAGCTCTGAAAGTATATTCCTGGAAAGGGATATGTATTTCTTATGATAGACAAAAGCATAAAATACAAGATATTTCATGTATATATGTATATAGATATAGATATGTATGCATGTAATTATGCCTTTTTTTCATCACAGTTACTAAGTGTGCTCTTTTGCAGGAACTCTGGCTGTTCCATGGAAATGCCTTTTTCCTCTTCTTGTGGAGTAGAACTCTCTGGATGGATGATGATGTTTTGACTTGTTGATCTCAGACAATGGAAAACACAGGCAGCTTTTGCTTCTCCAAGCAATTTCCGGTTCCTTTTTTCTTTTTCCTTTTCTTTTTCTTTTTTCTTTTTTCTTTTTTGGCTTACCCTCAAGTGTACTGGGAATACAGGTAGACCCTCTGATATTTTGGTTAATGACTTTAGCTGCAGATGGTCCATTTCGATCTGTTTCCTTTTGAACTAGTGGCTGTTAATGCATTTTCAGTTATCTGGAAAATTAGGAGATAGGAGCTTTAATTTACGGTATATCACCAAACCCACACAGTTGTGTTGAACTTAGGGTTCCTTATGGAGTTTTTGTAAGACAAGTATGAGACAATAATATGCATGTGGCTTCAAACAGCATCAATCTTACGCATTTGGTCTCTTCCTATAGTACTATTCGCAGTGATTCCCGCCCTATATATCCTTTTCTTTTCTTTCCTAATATATACAGCTCAGTGTATACCTTTAGCTTTAAGTAAAGTTATATTGCATGCCACTGAATTTTCCCGGAAAAACAATTTTAAAAAATGTTATCATTTCTTGATGTTGTAGCTCTTTCCATTCTCACTCATGTCTCTAGTGATGGCTTCATTTTCTTTATTATGTACGCGTTTGGGAAACAACAAAATCAACCTGTGAATGCAATGGGAAAATACTTCTACAGTTTGGCTGCATGCAGATTTTCTAGAGAGATTTGAGAAGTCAATCCTTTGCTGACATAGGAAATTCTACCATGATTTGTTTTGTTGCCATTCTGCAAAAGTGTAAAGCCAGAAAGATTACCATTATTCCAAAAGCCTCATAGCTAGCTACAGCTTGGGAGGTGCATGAATGCAGCCTAATTCACCGTACCATTCCACTGACCCAACGAAATTTCTGAATTTTGTACGTTGTGAATTGGGCTCCTTTATCCACCAGTTCAGAGAATATATCATTATAAATGCAGAACAAGACTTTCTTATTTTTATATTTTTTGTGTGTCCCATTAGTGGGTGGCCCCCAACACATGTACAAACTACGAAAAGAAGGTTTGTGTGTTTGTGCAGTTGTCTTGTCAAGCCATCATGTCCAAGGAAAGCCTAGTGGGCGTGAGGAAGGATTCAAAAATGGAAATGAGTATGTGCTTTCCGGAAAACCTTTGCTTGTGACATGGGGATTAACAATGGGATCCTAGAGGGAGACTAATTTGAAAATGACTGTGGAAAAGGGAAGAAAAGCAAACAGACCCACTTACAATAAAAAGATAAAAAGAGGACAGTATGCACTTTTAAGATATAAGATATTTAGTCCATGTGATTAGTAGGTGCAATAGAAAATGTTGAGAGAAGGGATGTTGTAGGATAGGTTAAAAGAGGAAGAGGGTGGAGGAGATTTAGGGGGAGATAATAGGAGTAAATTTAAAATAAAAGTAGGTTGACAGCTCTTGTATTAGGGAGTTCTGTAAAAACGTGGAGAGTAAGGGAGGTAGAAGACAGATACAGTGAAAGTCAAGCTAAGAAGAAGAATAAAAGAGCCATGGGCGTGGTGGGGTTTAGTCTATCTAGAGACACCAAAGCTTGCTGTTTTTATGCACTAGTATGGATCACATCTTTGTTCCAAGTCTTTTTAATATGCATACTTGCTATGTACATTTATTGATGTTTATTTCTATGTGGCTGCGTTACTATAAAAGATGTGAAGATTTTGATCTCTTTTAGCCATGCAGCTTTGCAGCTTTAGTAGATTTTTATGCGTCTGCCACTAGACATAGGGAGAACGAATCTTTCATCGTCCCTTTATGTATTTCAATTTCTTAATAATTTTTTTTGGGATCATATTAGTTTGTGTACCATGGATATCTGCAATATTTTAAATATTTTTTAATTTATCTATAATTTCTATATGTAGGACAATTATAACCTTGTCATATATCATGTCTCTATATGGTGAAAATAATCATTAAGCTATTGTTTGTAAAGAAAAAGGTGAGAGACCCACATCCTATTTGTTAGGGTTCTATAACTGGCAATTCTGGTCTCAAAATGTGACATGGAGTCTATTGTTTTCTTTATATACATCCAATATGGGAAATTTATTGCCCTAGAGTGTAAGAATCTTCCATCAAGTTCAATCATTGCTCGAGTTTTCATTACATAACTATTGTTAGGTTGTGAGGAGATAAGTTGTTGGTTTTTGAAAATCAAGTTTCAAAATAAAATAAAATTGATGAAGTGAGAGGCTTGAAGGTTGATTGATCGAGGTTAATTTATCGCCAAAACCATGGATGCTACAAGAAGTTAGTATGATATTAAGACCAAAAATTGTGTAGCTTGCGATATTATTAAGGCATTAGTTTAGTTCTAATTAGAAGTTAAAGTTAAGTCAAGAACAAAATTTGAAGGGACAATTTTAGTGTCATGCAAGTCCAATTAAACAAGAAACAACTTTGTGCACGATCCAAAAAAAAGGGTTTTTATGAAAAGCAACTATTAATGCATATATGTATATGAAATAATAAAATTATGTAGAAATATTTAAAGAGTGTTATCAAGTTAAAAAAAAAATCTAATTATTGAGTTCTTATAAAAAAATCAATCCAAATATGTGTAAAGTTAACAAATTTGATTTCTTGATGAAGATATGAATAACATGCTAATAGAAACATTGTAAAAGGATAACCAAAAGTGCATTTTTCATTGGGTACTATATATATATATAAACAATCCTAGCCATTAAATGTTGAAGTAGAGAGCAATATGGATAGGAAGCCAATCCAATATATAAATGAATAAAAAAAAAAATCCATGAGATAATTGTTAAATATATTTTCGAAAAATATAAAAATAAATAACAGAAAATCCATGAGAATATCACCTATTTTAATTTGATAGTTTATTGGATTAGCAATTGCTTGAGTATTTAAATACAAAATTTAATAAGAGAAATCTTAATAATACTTAAATATATGAATTTAAGAAAATCTAAAATTTTGGTGTTAATTACCCATAATCACATTGAATCAAGGCACTTCAAAATAATTAATGAGATTATACAACAACAAAATAAGGTTAAGATAGAAAATAATGAGATCAAGTAATTTGTACTTGGAAAGTAAGAAAAAAAAGGGGAGTCATCTATAAATTAATAAGACATGGGTAGGAAAGGAAATAAGATCAATGTTTAAATAAATAGAATTAAGGTGCAAACAATGCGGTGAAGGTACAAATAATAAGACTAAGTCATAATAAAATGAAATTGAGATACAAATAAATGAGATTAACTAGTATCTCTAAGGTGTGAAGAAATAGGAAAATAGTACTAAGGTGCAACAAATCGAAAGGAGCCAATTTTAAATAAAACTTTTGAAGGTGCAAATAAAAAAGTTAAAGACTTGATCCAATAACATCAAAGTAAACATAAATGAGACCAATCAATTTGTTTTAAAATGTATGGATAAATGAGATCAATATATAATAAAATGAAACAAAATTACAAATAAATGATAATCAATACGTAGAAATAAATAGTATGAAGGTACCATAATTTGATAGGGCTAATTATAAGTTGTTCAAAAATGAAAAATTAATAAAAGAAAGTTTAAAATATGAATAGATAAAAATTTATGTTTGAAGAAATGAAAATAATATATAAATATCTAAATAAAAAAAGGGTGTGCTTTATTTTTTGAAAATTCCATTCCCATATATAGAAAACCATTCCCTTTAGTAGTTTATTGTGTAGAAGTGTTTTGATAAACGGGAATAATATACAAATCATATAAATTCTGCTCTTATTCATTCAATTCTCTTTTGTTGAGCATAATTTGCTTTTAAGAGCACTTTACTTAGGTTTTTGTTTGCATAATACATCTCCTTAATCCACTCCTTAAGGCTTTTTCCCTATATTTTGGGAATGAAAGTGGTCTTCGAAATGATCAATTTGTTTCATTTTGTTCTTACAAAATCTTAGGCTTCTTTCTTCATTTGATGAATTATTTTTTGCACCTTTAAAGTACTCTTATTGCTTTATTTAGATGAAGAAGGTATGAAACCCCTTTTGAAGTACTTACCATTATATTGAAGTTTAAAACATGTGGAGGAAAAAAAAAAAAAAAAGGCTGCCAAGAGATCTTATACCTTCAAAAAATAAGTATATCCCTGTATTATAAAAATGTTATACATAATTAAATAAAGATAGAATAATTATGGAACTAGTATGTGAAAGAGGATGCTTGCCACTCCATTGTTTTGATAGTGATATCAATGTGGATTGGATTTATTATATTATTCATATAAAAATTAAATTAGTATTTATGTTTTATAAGTTATAATGACGCTATTAAGTAATATGATATGTTAACTTTATGATAATCTATATGAAAAATTGTGACTTGATTTATGTTGTTGAGAAGAGCATGCACACTAATCTACTTTTGGAACGAGCAAGTTTAAGTTTGCAGGATTTGGGTTCAATATGCATATTATGTTCCCTAACATCCGCCCTTACATACAACCACTTGCATGTGAAGAGAAACAGAATTTGCATTCATATCCAAGGAACAAATAGAATAGAAATGCAAATTGCAGAGAGGGTTGTTAAACCTAAGATCTTTCACCAAACCAAATTCTGATACCATGGTGAACTATCAATTTTTCTAAAAGATTAAGCTTACAAGATTTGGGTTTAATATACATATCATGCTCCTTAACAATGCCTTCCTCTTGATACAACTTTGACAATTAATTAAATACTTCAAATCATTATGAATAATGGTAAGAGAAGTAAAACAATCAAAGCTTAGCTAAGCCATACCATGTTCTAAAAGATAAGAATAATTCTCCTTACCTAATGTGTCTACTTGAATATGTATATTTTGGAGACTAATCTATAAGATGATATTATTCTTCAACTATTGTATAACATCTTTGGACATTATTGAATTGTATGACCTATACTCTTACATTACCATATCCTTTTCATTTATGGAGTGTGGTCATTGAGCTACTTGGTTTCCCTTTAGTGTTCACAATATTTAGATCCCAAACAAGACTCTATTATAGATGCTTACAATAAGGCTTATGTTCATTCCCATTCTAGAGGACATGTATTCATGATCAAATGTAATATTATGAAGCTAATTCATTTTACATGTTAGTCAACTTAGTTCACATCTCGCCTTCATGAAGCTTTGATGTGTTTGTGAATCAAAATAAGTCATATTGTTGCACACAAAACTCAAATTACAATAACATACTAGTTGTAAAGTATTATCACTCTTTGCTTTGGTTGACAAGATTTGATTGCATATTAGATTTTATGAATTTTGTCTACTTGTCATCATACATCTTGGGAATATATATATATTTTAAATATTTGGTTTTTTTATTAAAACAATCATAAATGAACATGGGAGTCCATCCCACTAAAAAATTCATATATGTCCCTGTCATACTCTAGTCATGAGGTTAATAATGTACTTTCTAAACTTAGATGACATTTGCATATGATAGACCCCATGGTCTACAATTCCCGTTGTAAAGAAAAATTCAACATTTTTAAGTGCTTGAAATTTGAAAGAAGATTATTTGAAGAATACTATGGTTGCATGTTTTCTTTAGTGTTATTAATTTCATAGTAAGAATCAATATAAAAAAATGACGTGTATTAAACTTTGATTTTACCACATTATGTTTGTTAATGTCTTTTTTTGTTAGTTGGCAATTTTATTCCATTTCTTGTTGATTTGATGTGACTTACTTCCTTAGATCTTATCGGTTTTTTACTTCAATAAAGGTCAAAGTGTGAAACTTTGAGGGATCTATTAAGAAGCATGTGAGTGCTACATTGAGAATGTGGAAAATGGGTATAAGTGTTGATGGTATAAGAATGTAGGGAGTAGGTGCATCATGTCATGTAAAATTGTTTAGCGGATTGTTTAGTGGTTGAAATACTAATCGTGGTTTTTAAAACCTAGTAGGTTTTACTTTTCATGTCATATACTGTCTTATATTATTGATTAGATTATTTATTTTTGCATGAGATTGTTGTGCTCTCATTGAATGATTAATATAAAGTGACAAAACCAGAAAATTGATAATAAAGTATTAATTTGAGATTAATTGATGAACTGTCTATTTAACCCCTTTTCCCTCGAATAGTTTCATTTACTAAAACAAAATTTCTTTCTATTGGTATCAAAGAAAGTAAGAATCATTTCAACTTTTTCTATATGATTCCTTCATTTGCTCTTGATAACATGGGGTTTAAAGGAAAGAAAATTAGTTTTTATTTAACTTGTAAATTTTTTATCTTGAGTGAGAAAACACAAGAAAACAAAATAAAAAATTGAACGAGAAACTTAAAAAACAATTTTGTTTTTTTTTGTTTTTTTGTTATTTTATTTTTTTTTATGTGTGAATCCTTGACTCTTAAATCAAAGAAGTAATGAGATGAGATAACATTTTTGAATAAAGACAAACTCTCACCTTGAAAAGATTTCTTGTTAGAAAAAGAAATTCATGAGATCCAACATCATTCAAAATGTGTTACCTTTGTAGCTTCTATATAGATAACAAGGTTTTGTTATTTCCACATTAAAAATTAAGTGGGTGGCCCACTAACCTAGTATTTAGCCAATTAAAAGAATACCTAATATCTTTAAACTGTTATAAAGATATTTACCCTTGATGGAGTGGGTAAATTATAATAATTATAATATTATTATTTGAAATAAAAACAGTTATTCGAATAACACGTTTAGAACGGTTTTTGAACGTGTATTCTTGGCCCTCTTCTCCTATCAATAAGAGATATATACAGAAACCCCTTCATGTGCGGTGACTGCTCTCTTCCATCAATTACAGAAAACAATTCTGTGTATTAAGGTTTGATAAGGAGAAGAAGAGATCAAGGATTTAAGATCTATAAACTGAAGGGAAATCTCTCATGGCTGCGTGTTCTTCAAACGGTATGTAATTTATTTTTAATTAATGTTTTTATTATTTTATTATCAGAGATGAGTTTGAATTCAATGATCTAGATTATTGTGTGTTAATTTCCATATTAAATCTCAACAATTGGTATCAGAGCAAGGTTGAATTTAAATATTCAGAATCACTGTTTTATAAAGATTAAATTTTGAGATTTATCTTTGATTAATTCGTCTCACTAAAATGAATAAAAAAAAATTAATTAAACAAAGTAAAGACCAGCCTTAACGCGTAGAAGGAAGATTTTTATTTTTTCCTTGCAACGTTGATTGGATCAATGCCGGTGAGGGGCGCTGGTTTGGCGTCAGTCCGGTGGCCGTTTTCAGGCGCCATTACTGGCCGTTTTCAGGCGCCATTGCTGGCCATTTTCAGGTGCCATTTCAGGCGCCATTGCTGGTCGTTTGGTTTGTCAGCCCCTTAGCTACTTGATTCAGACCCGGAGAATTAGGCCTCATGGGTAGACCTTGCACCCTTGAGAGCCTAGGCGGAAAGCAAGGAAAGCCTGGGGGTTTGGTGGTTCAAACCCCAGGAGCTAAGTGTGGGGATCGCGGACAAGTCAAGCACGCACTCCGGATAGGCGTTACCGAAGGATCCGGACATGTCTGCCCGGGGAAGTGGAATCGTCCTCCTCTCCCATCCGGCGACAAGGGCACCAGATGTGAGATATCCGTCTGCCCGGGGAAGTTGAATCGTCCTCCTCTCTCATCCGGCGACAGGGGGTGCCGGATGTGAATGCTCGTCCGGGTGGAATGAGGGATTCCCATCCGGGTGGAATGAGATGATTATTAAAGATACTATTTCCTTGATTTTTTTAACTCAAATAAAGGAATTAATTTCATCTTGTGAAATTTAATCCAAATGACAATTTTTAAATGTAAGGTTAACTAATTTAGATAGTTGCCAAAGTAACCTAAATTAGTGAGCCTTGTATTTATTGAATTGCATAAAAGAATAAAGGAAGACTTGTAAAATTCTTAATAATTCTCTTTATAATTAGGAGAATGAGACTAACCCAAAGGAGAGTCAATTTCTGCTAATTATTAATTAATGTTTTTATTTTGTGTTGCTTAGAAAGGTAAAATGGATACCAAAAGGTAACATATAAATGACACAAAATAGTAAAGTGTTTTAAGCTCCCTCCAAGTGAACACTGGATATGTTAAAATTTACCCAAATGAGAATTTTAATGATATCAATAGTTCATTGCTATTTATTTTATACTTGAGGCCTTATTGTGAGCCATTGTTCTATTTTGTATAGTTCTCACTTCATTACACTCTCTTGCATCTGGAATGACTGTTTTTGATGGGTCGAACTTTTCTGAATGGTATGAAAGGGTTCAATTCTCACTGGGCGTATTGGATCTTGACCTGACTTTAATAATGGATAAACCTCTTGAAACTACGGATGACAGTACTCCGGAGCAAGTGGAACAATCAAAAGCCTGGGCAAGATCCAATAGGCTCAGTCTGATGTTTATGAGAATGACCATTGCCAATAATATCAAGACCTCTCTCCCTCAAACCGAGTTTGCCTCGGAATTTCTGAAATCTGTTGATGAGCGCTTCAAACGCGCTGATAAGTCCCTTGCAGGCACATTGATGGCTGAATTGACCACCATGAAATATGATGGTCAGAAAGGTATTTAGCAACATATTTTAAACATGACTGAAAAGGCTGCAAAGCTTAAAGCACTAGGCATGGGTATGGATGAGTCCTTCTTGGTACAGTTTGTCCTTAACTCACTTCCATCACAGTTTGCTCCATTCAAAATCCACTATAATACTAACAGTGATCAGTGGAACTTGAATGAGCTCACCAGTAAATGTATATAAGAGGAAGTGAGATTAAGACAAGAAGGACATAATCTTGCTCTTGCTGTAACTCATGGAGTCATGAAGAAGAAAGGAAAATTCAAAAAAGGAAAGAACTTTCCACCTAAGAAAAGCGGACCTGGGGAAGGTAGCCAGAGTCATGATGGAAAATTCACGGTAAGTTGCTACTTTTGTGGCAAGAAAGGGCATGTGAAGAAGGACTGTATCAAGCGCAAGGCTTGGTTCGAAAAGAGAGGTATAAATCTTTCTTTTGTATGTTATGAATCCAATCTTGTTGAAGTTCCTTCAAATACTTGGTGGATTGATTCTGGAGCCACAACTCATGTGACTAATTTAATGCAGGGATTCCTTACAACCAGGAAACCAAAGGAAAGTGAAAAGTTCCTCTATATGGGAAACCGTCTCAAGGTTGAAGTGGTAGCTGTTGGTACCTATCGCTTACTATTAGAGACGGGTCATCGGATGGATCTTTTAAACACTTTTTATGTACCTTCTATCTCTAGGAATTTAGTTTCCTTGTCCAAATTAGATGCTACTAGATATCCTGTTTTATTCAGTTCTAGACAATCAAGTTTGATGTTAGATTCTGTTACAGTTGGTTCTGGTATTTTATGTGATGGTTTATATAAAATTTCCTTGAATCATGAATTTGCACAAGCTTTGATAACCTTGCATTCAAATGTTGGTTCAAAATGTGGCTTAATTAATGAAAATTCTTCAATCTTGTGGCACAGAAGACTAGGGCACATCTCTAGGGAAAGAATTGAGAGATTAGTGAAGGAAGGAATTTTACAAAATCTTGACTTCACTGATTTTCATGTATGTGTGGAATGCATAAAGGGAAAGCAAACTAAACATACAAAGAAAGGTGCCACAAGAAGTAATGAGCTCCTTGAGATAATTCATACAGATATTTGTGGACCACTCTCTGTTCCATGTTTTACAGGAGAGAAATATTTTATCACCTTTATAGATGATCTATCTCGTTATGGTTATGTTTATCTAATGCATGAAAAGTCTCAGGCCATTGACATCTTCGAGATGTTCATAACAGAGGCCGAGAGACAATTAGATAAAAAGATTAAAATTGTGAGATTAGATCGAGGCGGTGAATATTATGGCAGATATGATGAATCAGGACAAAATCCTGGTCATTTTGCCAAATTCCTTGAAAAGCATGGCATTCGTGCTTAGTACACAATGCCTGGTATGCCACAGTAGAATGGTGTTGCTGAAAGGCGTAATCGCACATTAATGGAAATGGTTAGGAGTATGATGAGTTACTCTTCTGTACCTATTTCATTGTGGGGTGAAGCCTTAAAAACCGCAATGTATATCTTGAACAGAGTTCTTAGTAAGGCAGTTCCAAAAACTCCTTTCGAGTTATGAACTGGTAGGAAACCTAGCTTGAGACATATACATATATGGGGTTATCCAGCGGAGGCAAGAATCTATAACCCACATGAGAAAAAGCTTAATTCAAGAACGATATCTGGATATTTCATTGGCTATCCGGATAAATCGAAAGGGTACAGATTTTATTGTCATAACCACAGTGTGAGAATAGTTGAAACCGGTAATGCTAGATTCTTAGAGAATGGCGAAATCAGTGGGAGTAATGAACCAAGAAAGGTAGATATTGAGGAGATAAGAGTGGGTATCCCACCACCTTTTTTACCTCAAGAAATTATTGTCCCCCAACCTGTTCAACAAATTGAGGAAAATGAGCAACATAATAGAGATGGTTCATTACCACCAGAAAATATTGCCATTGAAAATGCTATAGAGCCACCACAACCAGCACCTTTAAAGAGATCTCAAAGAGAAAGGAGACGTGCCATTACAGATGATTATGTGGTGTATCTACAGGAATCTGATTTTGATATTGGGATAAGGAAGGATCTAGTTTCGTTTTCACAAGCCATGGAAAGTAATGATTCTAGTAAATGGATGGAAGCTATGAATGAAGAGTTGAAATCTATGGCCCAAAACGGTGTCTGGGATCTCATCGAATTGCCTAATAGTTGTAAACCTATCGGCTGTAAATGGGTCTTTAAGACAAAGCGCGACGCTAAAGGCAATATCGAACGATTTAAGGCCAGACTTGTGGCCAAAGGTTTCACTCAAAAGGAAGGTATCGATTACAAAGATACCTTCTCTCCGGTTTCCAAGAAAGATTCGCTTAGAATCATCATGGCACTTGTAGTTCATTTTGATTTAGAGTTACATCAAATGGATGTGAAAACTGCATTCTTAAATGGGGATTTGGATGAAGATATCTACATGGAACAACCTGAAGGGTTCGCAAAGAAAGGAAATGAACACCTAGTTTGCAAATTAAAGAAATCCATTTACGGTCTTAAACAAGCTTCCAGACAATGGTATATTAAGTTCAATAATACCATTACATCTTTCGGATTTAAAGAGAACATTGTTGATCAGTGTATATATCTGAAAGTTAGTGGGAGCAAGTTTATATTTCTGATACTGTATGTGGATGATATTTTGCTTGCTAGCAGTGATCTTGGTTTATTACGTGAAACCAAGGAATATCTCTCTAAAAACTTTCATATGGTTGATATGGGTGAGGCAAACTATGTTATTGACATCGAGATCTTTAGGGATCGATCTCGAGGAGTGCTAGGCTTATCTCAGAAAGGATATATTGATCGGGTTTTAGAGAGATTTAATATGCAGTCATGTTCATCGGGTATTGCACCTATATTGAAAGGTGACAAATTAAGTAAAATGCAGTGCCCAAGGAATAACATGGAAAGGGAGCAAATGAAGAAAATTCCTTATGCATCAGCTGTGGGGAGTTTGATGTACGCTCAAACATGTACAAGACCGAATATCAGCTTTGCTGTAGGTATGTTAGGAAGATACCAAAGTGATCCAGGATTCGAACACTGGAAAGCTGCAAAAAAGGTGATGAGGTACTTACAAGGAACAAAGGATTATATGCTCACATATAAAAGATTAGAACAATTAGAGGTTGTCGGTTACTCAGATTCTGATTATGGTGGTTGTCTCGATAGCTTAAAGTCAACTTCAAGATTTGTCTTTATGCTAGCAAATGGGGCAATCTCATGGAAGAGTGAAAAACAATCAATTACTGCTTCATCCACGATGGAGGCCAAGTTTGTTGCTTGTTCTGAAGCTTCAAGTCATGATTTATGGTTGCAGAATTTTATCTCAGGGCTTGGTGTTGTCGATTCTATTGCTAAACCTTTGAGAATACATTGTGATAACACCACAGCTGTTTTCTTCTCTAAGAATGGCAAATTTTCTAGTGGATCGAAACACATGGATTTAAAGTTTTTAGTTGTTAAAGAAAGAGTCCAGAAACAACAAGTGTCAATTGAAAATATTAGGACCACACTTATGGTTGCTGATCCATTAACTAAAAGATTACTTTCAAAGGCATATTTGGAACATGTTATGAGGATGGGCCTTTTGAGTAATCCATAATATGTATGATAATGAATGGTGATTATGTAATTGACAATTTGCGCATTAAAATTGTTTATGTTTATTCTTGTTTTCAATTATGGGTGCACGTTTTATTGTTTGATAAATAAGAATTGTCCCAACAAGACAAATTACAGGGGCTATTTGGCATTAAGGACTGGGTTAGTAAGGGTTATTGATGTATGGTGCATGGAAGGAAACATGACATTATGGTCATGTGACCGCCATGACTCGCATTTATGATCTAAACTGATTCAGTATTATGGTATATGATTTTGGATGTATTGGCTAAGTTTATTGAAATCGTGATCACGTGTCAAATTTGTTTTCCAGTATATATTTTATATATAAACTAAATATATTATAGTTTTCATAATCGATTTAGTGGGCCAAGTGGGAAAATGTTATTTCCACATTAAAAATTAAGTGGGTGGCTCACTAACCTAGTATTTAGCCAATTAAAAGAATACCCAATATCTTTAAACTGTTATAAAGATATTTACCCTTGATGGAGTGGGTAAATTATAATAATTATAATATTATTATTTGAAATAAAAACAGTTATTCGAATAACACGTTTAGAACGGTTTTTGAATGTTTATTCTTGGCCCTCTTTTCCTATCAATAAGAGATATATATAGAAACCCCTTCATGTGCGGTGAGTGCTCTCTTCCATCAATTACAGAAAACAATTCTGTGTATTAAGGTTTGATAAGGAGAAGAAGAGATCAAGGATTTAAGATCTATAAACTGAAGGGAAATCTCTCATGGCTGCGTGTTCTTCAAACGATATGTAATTTATTTTTAATTAATGTTTTTATTATTTTATTATTAGAGATGAGTTTGAATTCAATGATCTGGATTATTGTGTGTTAATTTATGTATTAAGTCTCAACAGGTTTGCTTCATGAAAGAAGAATTATATGACATATATAAAGCCCTACATCATGAAAGTTATGAAATTAAATGTGGAATGTAACTCTAAAGGGTTTTAAATAAAAAGAATTCTCTTATTGAATCTCTAAATTATGAGAAAATTGAATTGAATAATAAGATCAAGGAACTAACTTTGAAACATCAAAACATGCTAGATAAAATCAATTTTGGAATTTAAATATTTTTGGGTACTTAAACACAATAAATCATTTGTTGGAATATGATATCTAGGCTTTGAAGTGCATGCATATAAGATCTTAAGCATAACATAAGCATTAGAAAACAAACTTTCAGCCTCATGGGGTGTGTTAGAAATCATATCTAGGGTTTTGAATGCTACCAAACCCAAATCTTTTGTAGAAGAGATCTTGAAATCCTTGTGATCTTTTGCCTAATTTGTCATGACCCTTTTTCATTGAAGGATATATGTCAGTACCCAAATACATTCCCCATTAATATATTTCTAAGGGAAAATTTTCTCTTTTACACTACGAATCTCTTTTTCTTCTTAATTTGCCTTTTTCGAGGTATTTCCTTTTCACCTTTTTTGTTTTTAATTTTTTTTTCCATTTCACACAATTTTTCATCATTATTTTTTCTTACACAGCTATGATGCAAATGCAATGCACTATACCCACATATTAGAAACTATTATTTCTAGAATACATTTTTATTTTTCAAATATAGTCCAATAGTCTCAACATTTAACACCAATAATGTTTTTTATTCAATTCTCATAAGTTATATCATAAAAAAACAACCATTTCATTATTTCCCTCAAACACCCATTTCATCTTTTTAGGGATGAAATGTAATGCTAAAGTTCAATTGGGTGCCCATGGTTTTTTCAAACTTTGCCAAAATTGAGATGTAAACTTAGGATTCTTATCACAATATAGACACCCATGAAGCCTCACAATTTCTTGTATATACAACTTAGCTAATGAGTTCGGGGAGTCAGTAGTCTTCATGGCTAGGAAATGTGATAATTTGGCGAGTTGGTCCACAATGACCCAATCTCAATTTTTGTTGCTTCTAATTCTTAGTAGCCTAAGGGAATTTGAAGATTGATAAGATGCATATAATGCCTTATGTTAGGAAAGTTATGAAATTTAAATGTGCACTTAAAAGGATTTTAAATAAAAAGAATTTTCTTATTGAATCCATAAATTCTCATAAAGTTGAACTGAATAATAAGATTAGGGAACTAACTTTGAAACATAAAAAAATGCTCGATAGAATTAATTTCTTGAATTTAAATATTTTATGGTTCTTAAACAATAATAAATCATTTGTTGGAATATGATATCTGGGCTTTGTAGTGCATGCATATAAGATCTTAAGCATAATGGAAACATTAAAAAACAAAACTTTTGGCCTCATAAGGTGTGTTAGAAATCATACCTAAGGTTTGAATGTTTCCAAACCCAAATCTCTTATAGAAGAAATCTTAAAATCCTTACAATTTTCTACCCGATCACTTATTGGAATCTTAACACTTGTGTAAAGTGGCTACACATTTTTAAAGGGAAAGAGATAAAGCCTTTTTGGAAGACCACTTTTTGAAATGGTTGAGAGTGTGTCTACCCTAAGAGTAGACTTCCTTATGTACTTAAGTGACTTTAGCTTAACTTGGGCTTAGGAGAGATAGAGGCTTTTTAGAAGACCACATTTTGAAACGATTGAGAGTGCATTTATCCTAAAAGTAGACTTCCTTGTGAGCTTGAGCAACTTTGGCCCAACTTGGGCTTGGGTTACTTAATCTAATACATTCAGTCATAATTAATTAATTAATTAATTAATTAACATAATCTAAAAATAATAATTAATCATAAAATGTTGTGTAACCTTACTTTTTACCAAAATGCCTTTATGCTTATAAATAATTAATTCTCTATAAAACCTTAAGACTTTGTGCCAACAAAGAATATGAGCTTGAGTAGGGATCACTAAGATCCATAGGAAAATACTAACTCTCTTAGAATCCAATTCTCAAATTGACTTAACACATTCATTAAAGAGAGTCAATTGCATTCTAGTACCTATGAAATTATATCAAGATGAAAATTAATTAAATCCAATTTAATCAATTTCTTGAGTTTATAACCTACTATTAACTACACGTAAAATCCTAATGAACTATATTTGTAATCTAGCATGGTAGAAGCTATCAACCTTTTAAGATTACCTCAACCATATTGGAGTTTTAGGTCCTCTTATTTTGTAATAAATTGACAAAATCTAATCAAATGACATATTTTAAATCTTAATTAGGGAATTATTACAATACCACAGACTTCATGATCACAAGTCCTTATGATTACCTAAAGGAACATATTGTTTCAATTCTATAAGATATCATGGTGCCTTTATTAAGAATACTTGTTGCTAACTAGCTTAATCGACAATAACCCAATTTATAGATAATATATGACCACCTTAGGCTCTCACTCATATGTTAAAGCCATTGATACCTCAACACTATCTTAGTATTCTCTCAAGGTTAAGGGTCCATGCAACATGGTGGTTTAGTGAAATCATGACTACTTGATAGTCAATGTCATGATTCATTATAAGTCATATGCAATGTGTAACCGAGCATATTAATGTACTCAATATGGGAAACCCATCCCAATGACCAAGATAAGTCATCTCTCTAATATTTAAGGGGTAGTAAACTACAACCTTAGATGGATTATTTATGTTAATAAATTGTGAACAACTCAGTAACTTGCAAGAAACTTATAACTTGAATCTTTTGTGCAACTCTTAATGCACCTAAGTGATGTATAATGCAAGAAATACCAAACTAAATGCATAGATAAATATTAATGAAATCATGGATAGAATAATGGAAACTGAAATCATAATTAATGAAATATTATTTATTACATCATTTTATGATTTTAAGGGCTCTATCAATTGCACTCTAGTATCTTATGAAATTACAATAAACATAGTGGGAGTCTATGTCTTACTATCCATTGCATGCAAACTCCCCATGAATTGGTGTCTATAATATAATAAAGTAGTGTTATCATCTATCAAGATTACCTTTCCAATTCTTGAGTTATAAATCTTTCTTATTATGTGATCAATTGATATACTCTAACTCCAATGAACATATGTCAAATTTCACAAGTGAAATGCTATGACCATAATCTTCTAGATTACATGTCCTTTGAATCACCAAAGGGGGCATACTATCTCAATACCATGAGATATCATGGTGCCTCTATTTAGAATATCTATTTTCACCACTTTTCATCAACAATAACCCAATTCATAAGGATATATGATCACTTTAAGGTTTCACTTATAGGTCAAAGATTCTTGTTGATTTTGGCACATGGTCAATACCCTCTCAAGGTTGAGAGTCCATGCAATATGGTAGTTAGGTGAATCATGACAAATGATAGTCTTACATCATGATTTACCTTTGGTCTTGTCTAATTTGCATCACATATACAAGTGTACTTACCATGGAAAAATCATCCTGATGACCAAGACAAGTTATCCTTCTAATTAGGAGGTATTGTACTATAGTCTCAGATGAATTGCCTAAATCCATGAATTGACTATGGACTACTCATCATTTTGCAAAGATCCCATGAGTTGGATCTTCTATGCAACTCCTAATAAGCCAAGTCATATATAATACAAGTGATGTGGACATGTATGCTCAAATAACCAATTAATACATATGGGATAAATGGAAATCAAGAAACATAGATAAATAAATTTATAAATGAATCTCAATATATTACATTATGTCATGCTTTCTAGAGTTTATTCCCAACACTTTCTATATGCATTACTTAAGAATGTGAGCTCAAGTAGGGACCATTAGGATCCATAAGCAAATACTGACTTCCTCATAATCCAATTCTGAAGTTGACTTAACACTCCATTAAAGAGATTTAGTTGCACTCAAGTATCCTATATCATTACATCGAGATAAGAATTGATCAAATCCAATTTAATCAATCTTTCTAATCTACGACTTACTATCTATTACATATAGACTCTTCATGAACTATTGTTTGTAATCTAACGAGGTAGATGCTATCAGCATCTCAAGATTACCTCTACAATCTTAAGTCTTAAATCCTCCTATTAAGTAATTGACAAACATACTTTAGCCCACAAAGAACATATGCTAAATTCCACTAAAATAGTTACTACAATGCCACAAATTTCATGATCACAAGTCCTTAGGATCACCCAAAATAATACATTGTCTCAAATCCATAGGATATGATGATATCTATCTTGAGAATACTTGTTGCTACCTATTTTAATCAATGGTGATCTAATCCATAAGAAATATATGATCACCTTAGTGTTTCACCCATATGTTAAAGCCATTGAAGATCACCTTAACACCAATTCAATATTCTCCCAATGTTGAGAATTCATGTAATATAATAGCTTGATGAAATCATGACTACTCAATAATCACTATCATGATCCACAATAGTATTGTTCAATGTGTAACCATACATACTAGTACACTTACCATAGGAAACTTATCACGATGACCAAGACAAATCATCTCTCCAATTAGAAGGTAGTGCGTTGAAACCTCAAATGGATTACCTAAGTCTATAACTCAACAAAGTGAAACTCATCAAATTGCAAGAAGCCTTTGACTTGGATCTTCCGTGCAACTCCTAATGCACCCAAATCATGTATAATACAAGTGGTACGGGTTTGAATGTTTAAATAAATCATAATGAAATTATTAGATAAAATAATGAAAATTCAAGTTTAACTTTATTATATCATGTCTTGTTTTTAAGGGCTTTATCCCAATAGAGAGTTTAGGTAACATAATAGCTTAGTTAATCATGATTTCCTCATAGCCAATGTCATGATTCAATGTATGTATTATCCAATGTGTAACTATACGCACTAGTGTACTTAACATAAAAAACTTATCTGAATGACCAAGATGAGTCATTTCTTTAATTAGGAAGTAGTGCACTATTCACTTAGATCGATTACCTAAGTCCATAAACTGATTGTGAACAATTCATCATTTTACAAGGAATTCATGACTTGGACCTTATGTGAAACTCTTAATCAACCTAAGTGTTGTATAGTACAAATGATACAGGCTTGAATATTAAATAAATCTTAATGAAATTATTGGATAGAATAGTTAAAACTTAAGTATAGCTTTATTACATCATGTCTTGGGCTCTATCCCAATAAGTCAAACTCTTGTAGGAATTAGATCTTGAATATTTAAAAGTATGGCTAAGGAAAAGTCCATTTCATACTGCCCTTAAAACAAGGCAAATTTGGGTTAAAAAAGAAGACCTAATTGTACTTCAAATTTTAAGCCTAGTGAATTCAAAGTCAACTCCTTTAGATTCTCTTAGGATTTCTCCTTCTAAGAAATCCTTGGGAACTTTCTTTTCTAGCTAGCATACTTTGCTCCATAGTGTAGGGTCTAGACTTGGTGTTTCATTAGTTTTCTTTAGTGCTATATTATTTAATTTAGAAGTCCTTGAGTCCTTTATTTTTTTTATTTAAGACTTCTTTGCTAGCTAGTCTTTGCTGAGTTTGGATCTAGGATTTAGGGAAAGCTTATCTATTCTTGAGTTTAGGACTTTACATTTAGGGGGAGTGATTTACCATATAAAGTGTCTTATCCTTTTAATGTCCTTTTGTTTCAAAACCTTAGAAAATCTTTAAAGGATTGGTATCCTGGATTAAAATTGCATTTCTTCTAGATTTTAAACCCTTGAGATTAGGGAGAGGATTATTTTTTGGAATTCTAAGATCTAGATTCATGTCCCTAGAAACTAATATACTTTTATTTATCATTTTAAAAAATCAAAATATTATGGAATTTAGGAAAGATGAACATGATTTTATTATGTTTCTTTATATTTAGAAACATCTTAATTGATTTATAGAATGATTTTGAAAAATAAAGATTTTTATAAGTACTTCCTGATGTTAGTATTTTTGAAAATTCTAAAAAGTTGTGAATCTATTTCTTCATGTTTTTGAAAGGAAATCAAATAAATTATTTTTTTCTTATTAATATATAGGTCTCTCAAGTGTCCAACATGTTTGAATTGTCTCATTTACTTAAATGAAAAGTAATATAAAATTTGTGAAGTGATAAATGCTACCTCAGACAAATTCTAAATTCAATACATTTAATCCAAGCATAAAAGTCATCTCTTAATTGCAAAAGTGAAAAAAAATCCCCAAACTGGAATATGCAATTATAAATGAACGGTATGCAAAGTTAAGGTAACTTTCTAGGTGTTACCTAACAAAGGGGTTGTTGTGAATTGGATGAGGTCTAATTTTGCAAATTTTTAACCAAATGAATGCAAAATACTATTGCTAGAGATGGTAACCACTTAAAATAATATTGAAATAAATTAAGAAAAAGATGAGATTTGCAAATTCATGATTTATAGTGGTTCAACCCCAAACCTAACCTATGTTCAATCTCCTCAAGCTCCAAGTAGGTTGAGAGTTTCATTAGCTTCCAAAGCTTCAACTAAGCTTTAATTCTTTCACTTGGATTCTTGATTCCAAGGGACTCATCACCCTTGAAGTCACTCACAAAGTAGTACTTGAATAAGATTTGTCTCATAAAATTCCTAGCATGAGTTTAAGCTCACAATGATACAAAAATGAAACTAGGATTAAAGGTGGTGCACTCAAGGATTGCAATTTTTGGTTCAAATGCACTTAGCAAGATGTTGAAAGCCTTTAGATTGATAAATAGATCACACGTCTCTTGACAATAATGACTCAAAAAAAAAGTCTTAAGAATGAGAAAAATACTAAACTAGCCATTAGGCACAGTTTGCCTTGACTAGTTGACTTTGTGATCAATCAATATTCTAGCCATTAGAGGTATGAGCATAGTAGGTAGTCATTGGGTAGTGACATGATCAACTAGTTGAATTGGGCAATCAATCAGTTTCTTTGATTGGTCAAGCTTCCTGCTCAACTAGTGGCCACTACCAAATAATGCAAAAACTAGAATTAGGCCATCTCAATCAGTTGGCCTGAGTGGTTAACTAGTCCCCCTATAACTTCCATAGTTTTTCTTAAAAATTAAAAATAAAATGCAAGTTTAGGCATAAAATAAGGGAATAAAATATATTTAAAATCATTCTAGATGAGTTAAGTGCTTTAGAATGTAAATCAATGTGATAGACTCCTAGTGACACCATTCAACATTACAAAATATGATCCTAAGGGTCTTTACTACATTAAAGTCTTTAACATGATCCTCATTTGTCTCTTACCTTGATTAACTTTTTTAGAAACTAAAAATTTAAATCCATTAAACTCATTAACACTAACCTCGCTTTGTTATCATTAGAATTTCAATTAGGGAAAACCTTGGACTAATAAGGTAATATTTTATTCTATTCTAAAATTGCCCTATTAAAGAAAAAATTATGATTGAAAAATTAAATCTAGGTTTAAGGGGAATTCTTAAGACACTTGATGTGTGTAGATATTTATGTGAAAGAAATGAAGTCATGTTAGTTAGAAATCTGGTTGAATGACATTCAAATTAACTGTGTTCTACTTTTGGACCTTAAATTAATTAGTTGAAATAATAAAATGAGATGGAATGAGGATATTAAGTTGTTAATGATTTCATTTTTTGGAATTAAATTTTAATTCCTTTACTACGTCATAATTGGAGAAATGACTTGTCTTGATCATTAAGATGATCCATGATGATTGCATTAATGTGTATGGTTACATATTAAACAAGATCTATAGTGAGATATAACATTAGCTATTGGGTAATTATGACTTCATTAAGCTGGTATGTTCCACCGGCTCCCAATCTTAAGAGAATATTGAGCTAATGTTGGGGTCTTCAATGACTTTGGCTTATAGGTGAAACCTTAAGTTTGATATCTCATGGGTTTGGGATAGTATGTCTCTGGGTGATCCTAAAGATTATAATACAAGAGTTTAAATTTTCAATTCAATTAATCCTTTGAGAGTGTAAAATATAAAAAGCAATCAAACACACACGAGATAAGGGATTTTTACATGGAAAATCTCCACACAATGTGCAGAGATAAAAAACTATGAAGCTAGAGACTGTAGAGTTATAATTCACTAAATATGAAGATACATAGATTTACTTAGCAATTGCCACCTTCTAAGACTTACACTCTAGAACCTATACCTAATCTCACATCCATGACAGAGTACCATCATGCTCTTTAGTGGACTCCTCAACGCCTTGAGGGGATGCAAATCTCTCTTAGGAACCCAAACATAAGAATCATGAATTTTTTTAGAATTTTGGGTTAAGCGCAAAGAATAATAACTTAAAGCATAAACGTATCCAATTTTTGAAGAACACTTCCAATATGCATATATAAGAGAAAACCTAGTGGACTTGGAATCAATTTAGAAATTATATTTTTGCCAAAATAATAATTTAGAAACTTAAGAATTTTAGAAATATTTGGAAAGATTCCTTTTAAAATTTAAATTATTTTCCAAATCTATTTTCCAAATTCCTTTAAAAGATTTGGAAAGATTCTCTTTTAAAATTCTAAATTAATTTTATTATTTGAAATGATTTTTTTTCTTTTTTAAAATTCCTAAACCAAAATGGATGGAACGAAATTGCTAACTTAATCTAACTAACCTAATGCACTAACACTAACTAACAATGTGTTGCTTGAGTAGTATAGAATTGGAGTATTGATCTTTAAGTGCTGTAACTAGTGAACTAGTTTAGCTTAGTTGTCTTTTTTTTAGAGATTTGGCCTTTTGTCTTCAATAGTCCTCTTTTTCTTTGGTGTGACAATATTGATGAAAGTACCCTTACTTCTAACTCGATATTTCATGTAACAACAAAACATATTGAGCTTAGTGGTCATTTCCTTCATTGAAAAGTTATCTTCATGGACCTTGATGTTTGTTATGTTCTTACAAAACATTAAACTACTGACATATTTACCAAAGCCTTGTATATCTCATGATCTACATTATTTTAGGACAATCTCACTTTGGCTTCATCACCAACGTCATATTACAGGGTTGTGTTGAAGAAATTGATTGTTAACTAATTTGATGTAGTGACTTAGAGTGCATTTGGTAGTAATTCTAAGTGTTTCTAACCTTTGTAACACTTGAAAATTTTCATTCTTCAAGTATTAAAAACACTTCCTATAATCATTGTCAAACGCACTTTAAGAGTGTATTTGGTGATGATTTGGGAAGTATTTTTAGTATTTTTAATGCATGAAAAATAAATATTTTTAAGTGTTAGCAAAACTAAAAACACTTTTTAAAATTATTGTCAAACACACTTTTAGTTTATTAGACTATTAAAAATTAATTTATTTGTTATATATATATATATAGATGAATAGATGAAAAGTTTAGTTGAACCTTTCATCATTCTCTCATTTCATGACTTCTTCGCATGTGGATGTAGATTTAGATCAAACCATATAAACGGTTTTGTGCTTTATGTGTTTTCTATCTTGACTTTCTTATTTTCTTTTACCTATAAATTATTTTTCTGTGTCATGATTCATTACAACTTTTTTTTTTTTTTTTTTTTGATATCTCAATTACTACTCTATGATCACATTTATCTAGATCTCAATGTAGGCCTACTAGTGCCTAACACAAATTCCACTAGTCTATGTGATCCAAAAATCACACAACTGTTAAGCTACCTATTTTTTCAAAAGCTTAATATGCATGTAAAGTAGTAGTAAAGTAGTACTACTTGTGGACTTAATAAATTGGGAAAATAACATACAACATTCATATTCATTACCTCTTATTAAACAAGACTCTAATTCCATGTTAAATAAATGATTATTCTAAAACCTCAAGCTGTGAGGTAGCTAGTATGAAGCTTATCTAATCTCTCCCATGTTAATATTGTCATGTAGGTTGAGGCCCATATGACTTTAAAATACATTTGTATAGTTCAAAGGAATCTACAACACATAAAATATAAGAAACTTTTCTCCTTAACCAAGGTGAGATGTTACAATCAACCCTATATAGACACGACATTCTCCTCAAGTCTCATGAATTAGGGGTCGAATTAATGGTTGGATAGATATTAATCTTTATATGATCAGATAAGTAGATTCTCACATTAGGATCAAGGATTAGCTTTAATATCATATTAAATTACCTATTTTTCTAGAAACTAAAACTATTATATAACGGGTCAATGATATATATTATTCCTAATAACAACTACCACCTAATAAAAGGACAATTTGAAAAATTTGCAGATTTCCTCTTTCAAAAGGACTAGAGCTTGCCCCACCAAATAAATGTATTCTCTCAAAATCAAGGTGCAGATTCGGTGAGTCAAACAAAGGCCTTTGCTAGTGAGGATGCTGGAAATCTTACGATGCTTGCCACCTTATTGTAGACCACCTCGACCTTGCTCGCTCTTCTTGACGTCAGACATGGCTTCATGGATTCCTTGCCTTCCCACTGATCACAAACCACCCTGAGTCGATTTCCATATTATTTAGAAACGTCTTTTATTATTATAAAGGCAAAAATCTCTAATTTACCAAAAACTAAAATATAAGCGGGATCATAGTTTAATCTTTTCCAATGTCAAAGAATTCTTTTAGGTGCGTGGTATATGTCATGACTGCCAACTGCCAGCTCTTTTTATGAATAAAAGCTACAGCAGATTGATGAAGCAGAGAGCCATGATTAGGCAATTATGAGTCAAAAAGGTGTCCAGTGCCAATACTTTATATGCATACATACGTAGGATTGAAGAACTAATATTAATAATTCCATACAAAAGCCAAAGCCAAATCCAACAAGACAATACAAGAAACAGAGTCTTCAATGTCACTCAAAATTTAACCACCTTGTTTACATTACTTTATATATACTTCTTCAGCACTGTGTCTGCCCCGAGATCTACTTACTTTGATTCACATAACCCTTTCCAGAGAATGTTTTGTCTTCTTCTCCTTGTCCAGAATCATTCCGGAATTATAAAAAGCTCAAGCGCAATGCATGCATATATATATTTGAATATTAATCCATTAAAAAAATAAAAAAATGTGGAAATTATAAAAGAAGAGAAAGAAAAACTTGAAAACAAAGGAACAACATTTTTATATCTTGGGCACGTGATCCATGCTCAGAAGACTGGTCCCACTACAGTAAAAACAACGTTTATTAATTTTTAAAATTAATAATAAATTTTTATTCAGTTGTGCGATAATGCATTCTTTTAATTGTAATATTAGTTAATTTTATGCTTAAAAAAATATTATAAAACTAATATATTGAATGTAAAAATGATCATGGGCTGGGGTTCGATGAAAACTGAAATGCCCTCTATTTTGTCGTCAAAAGTAGGATAAGTTATAATAAATGTGTAGATAGGATAAATAATAATAGTTATCTAGATATTAATTATTTTATCACTTGTACATTTTTATATAATATTAAGAAATTCATAAAATTAGAGGGTAGAGAATTTCTGTATTTACATAACAAATGATATAAAAATGAATATTTTAGGCTAAGAGGTGTTTAATAAAACTAAATTTTTATTACTTAATAATTTAAGTTAATTTTAAGTTATCGAATTAAAACTTATTATTTAATTCTTACTTTAAACATTAAAATTATTTGATAAAAAAACTTAAAATTTATTCTAAATCATCAAATTGAAGTATTTATATTTATAAATTATAATTAGGACAAAAAATATTTAGTTACATTGAAAGTTGTGGAGGGGCAAAAAAAAAATCGTGAAGGTAACTAGAACAATTGTTAATAAAAAGACAAATAAAGATGTGAACTTAAAAAATAAGTTAATTGTTTTTACTTATTACTTAAAGTTGTTTTTTACTTTAAATATCATGTCATTAAGTTATTTGATCAAACATACTTAATTTACTCAATTACTTAAATTAAGTTATTAAGTCACTTTAAGTGATTAGGTTGGTTGACCAAACAACCACTAACTTAACACCATTGTTTCCGCATTATTATGAACCAAGTTTCTTCTTCATGAACTTGGGATTTTCTTACAATCTTACCTAGTTATTTATTTTGATAACATTGAAGCTACTTATAATTGGGTCAATCTAGTATTTTAATCTTGTATGAAGTGCATTGCTTATTGACTTTCATTTTTTTCATGGAAAGGTTCAAAAAGGTGAACTTTGAGTCTCATATATGTCTTTCTGAGATCAACTTGGGGATTCCCTCGTCAAACTCTATCTCATCAATATCTTCAAAATCTTTGATTAAGATTGGTGTCTCTATGGAGCACCATCTTGAGGGACATGATAGGGTATGAGTATTCACTTCTCATATTTTCAGGAATCTCTGTAAATATTCACTTTAGTTTCTTGATTTTACTTCCCTAATTTTAAGAGATGTTTTCCTTTGTAAAGTGTACATTTTACATATAAATATGTGTGTAAAGCCATAAAAAAAGAATCAAACCATTCATTCTCCAAGCCCTTCAAGCTTACACTTTCTCCCTCAATGTTAGTTCGGTTCCAATCATCATATAATGCACATATTGAAATTTTCCATTTAAAGAAAATAATATATATATATATATATATATATATAGATATGATATTTAAAATTATAAAATAAAATAATTAACATTATAAAAATAAATAAAAATAAAGTGCTTGATAATTTTTTTATAATTTTTAAAATAAAAAATTAAAGTGACAATATGAAAAAATAAAAGAAAATAAAAGGATAATAGAATATAAGAAGAATTTTTTTTTTTTAAAAAAAAGGATGATGTTGGTTAATATTTTGAAAAAAAAATCCAAAAACATAAAAAAGAAATATTAGTGATAAATCTCCCATATTTTACATGAATCATCCAATTTACATTGAGTAATAATTTTTTTTCTCAATTTTCACTGATTTTTTGCCAAATATTGGTTGAACCAAGTTTTCTTCCATGTTTTTGTATCTAGGTCCCCAAAATTTGATATTTTACCCTATTTTTCAATGATTTTCACTAAAATTTTCTTCCTTGCCCTCACCCCATTACAAGGGTACCTTTTATTATCATTTTCTCTTCTATTTTAGATGATAGACACCTATATCAATACACTCTTCAAGAGTATCGTGAGACCCTCTATTTATCTCATCAAGAAAATATCATGGATTATTGCCTCAATACACCATTCTAATGGGATGGTCATAGGAGAATGTTTCCTTAATAATGTGGACAGATCATCTTACATATGGTATACACTTCCTTTAACAATGCCTAATTATAGTGAGGTTTAAGCCTGCCAAGCTGGAAGTAAAGTTCAAAAAGCTTAACATTAGCATGCTACACCTTAATAATGAGCTCACCTTTTTAATCAAGCACCTTAGTTTAGTTATTAGAGTTGAAGGTTTTCCCATGTGTGATAAAATTGTACTTCAACAATTTTTTGATGAAGGGATGGGGAGGAGAATGCAGCATCATATGTTAAATGTATGTTACTTTTTAAGAGCAATCTTGGAAAAATGGATTTAGGTGTGATCTAAAATTAAGGGCTATTATATTGAATTTTAAAGGTTCTCCTTGACTCAAAAGTTTTTTAATATGAGCTGTCCACACAAGTTTAGTTTCATTCTCTACAAGTTTGCATCATCTTTGACGTCGTACCCCACTCCTTTAGATTTTTGGTTGCATAATCATCTAATAAGTTCTCAAGGATTTAAAAACATGACAAATCTAGGAACTTGTCTCCCTAGCTATGAGATATCATAGCCACTCATCATGCAGATATGAAGTCCTCATTATGTCTGATGGGGTTGTGGGCCTAAATAGGCAAACACTCCTTATAAGGGTAAACAAAGTC
Source organism: Vitis riparia (assembly GCF_004353265.1). Classification (NCBI taxonomy): domain Eukaryota; kingdom Viridiplantae; phylum Streptophyta; class Magnoliopsida; order Vitales; family Vitaceae; genus Vitis; species Vitis riparia. The sequence continues at coordinate 20,895,968 of NC_048431.1, read as the reverse complement.
CTACCTTAGGGTCAAAGATCAATTCTTATATGATTTGTAATGGCTTGCTTCATCTTGTGTAAATATTATTTACTTTGGGCCCATTGTGATACCTAACATTAGTGACGAAAAGAAGTTCTTAACGCTATATAAGCAGTAGAATTTTCGTTATTGTATAGATGTATTTTAAAGTCATGAACAATAAATTATCATTAAAAAAATATTTTTCCACAAAACTAAAATCATCACCAAAGACACATCTTTGTTCATAAAACTTTTATCATAAAAAAACTAGATTTGTTACTAAAGATACTTCATAAAAACTTTTGTTACAAAAAAATATAGTGATGATACTTCACATTTTGTATAATAAAATATGATTATTCAATGATGATCATATTTTAGTGATGTGTTTTTGTCTACAAACCTTATGAAGCAATTTTTTCATTAGAACACATTAATAGTGATTAATTATTGTTTACCTATAACGAATACTTTTGTGGCAAAAAGTGACATTTGTTGTAGTAATTGGTTAGGGATTAGTCCATATTGATTAGAAACAAAAGTTAACACTATATATGTAGTGAACTTGTCTTAATTATATAGATATATTTTAAAGTCATGAAGTGGACTTCTCAAAGTGGATATATATATATATATATATATATATATATATATGAGCTAATCAGTAACCCATAAATAGGAATCTGAGTGTTTTGATTGATCGTAATGGGGATGTCAGCCTTACATGAAGTGAAGGGAAGGTTGATTATGAAATCTCATATTGGCTTAGATCCTAGTGTTTTGATTGACTTCGATGAGTATGTCATCCTGGAAGGAATGGAAAGGTGGGTGATTCGGAGATCTCACACAAGATAAGAGAGAAGTTCTCAATACTATGTATTAGTAGCTTCTCTTAAAGACTCGTAAAATCCAAAACATAAAATATCCATACAAAAAGAAATGAGTAATTACAACTCCACTCAAAAACTTACAATAAAGTTCTATTTTTCTTTCTCAAATTTTCATAACAAATTCTAAGTTTTTAGCTAAGTACTCCATCAATCAATAAAACTTTTTTTTTTTTTTTTTTGGCCATTCCCTTAGTCCAACCGTGAACCCTTCACTTATCTTTTTGTTTGGTTTTTCTTTGTTAGTTAATTAGTTGATAATTTCCTTTACATTTTTCAAATTTTAATTTTATTTTGCTGGTTTCTATCTGAAGAGGTTAAAAAGACAACAGACATAATATTTAAAGTTATATGAGGATGAAGCTAATCCTCCTATTCGAGGAGGAGATTCAATTGGTTTACGCAATTCCTCTCCTACTCGGTCAAAAGGAATCTTATTCTAAGTGAAAGACTCCAAATATTCAGGAATGTTTTAATTGCGTTAGAACTCATAACTCCCCAACAAAGTCTTGTTAATTAGGCCTACCTTACCAATTAGGCAACTAATTCTCATGCAATGAAGATGTATAATAGTCCAGTAAAATTATTTTGACTAGAATGATCATGACGCTTGCCATTCTTTTCAATTTTAGTATCACTAAGAACTTTTAAATACAGGTTAAAAAATGGCTCAATGACCCACACCTGGCTAGCCCGAGGCCAAAGCTACAAGGCCCTGGGCTTAGGCCTAATTCTTCAGTTCAAGTGGTCCAGGGCCTCCTTCTCGAGATCGAGATAGATCCTGCCTAGTGGTCATGAATAGCCGGGTCCTACCATGCGCGGGACCAGCACTTCATTCTCAAAATGGAGCCCTCTTGAGGTTCGACTCAAATTTTGATACGAATATCTATTCATGCGTTCATGGTCAAGGACAAATGATTTAGAAAAGAGAATAAGGAAGACAATGATTGGAATAAACTGTTGCGGGTTTCACAGTATTCACCATAGCCTTTTACTTGAATGTAAGTCTTGCATAAAACATGGAAGAAAAGGCTAGACATACCAAGTATTGATTGCTCCCAGAGATTATCATATAAATGGCGTCAGGGTCAAAATTTTCTAACTCAAAATTATGAGGAGAATGTATGCGAGTCTCCTCAAATTCCATGCTTTCTATTGAATTTTGTGCCAAAAAGTTAAGAGCAGTGGGACCTAATATGCTCCCAAAACCCATGATGCTCCATGTTTGTACTTGAAATTTATTCCATTAAATTATTGGGCTAAAAGAGAGAGTTGATGGCTACTGGGATAAAAAAGAAAAAAACTAGTGCTTGTAAAGGGGAACAGTGAGCTGAGACATGTGCACCTCCCATAAAAGTGAGAGATAAAAATGAAGTATATCTAAAGGGAGTCAAAGAAGCCGCAAGTTATAAGGAAGAAAAAGTGTGGAAAGTCTATACGGAATGTCAACAAAGGACCCTGAAATTCAGAAATCTTTTTTTTTTTTTTTTTTTTTTTTTTTGAGAATTAGGATTAGGTATTAGGTATTGGGTATTAGGTGGCCAAACAAATTCCTTAGGAAATTACAAAGAAATATATTTCTAATTCATTCTCTCTCTCTCTCTCTCTCTCACACACACACCGTGTGGACAAAATAAGAATAGAGTTTTAGTCAGCACGTGAACATTCTTAGTGGTCTTCAGTGTCCTTGTTTCAACATTCTGCTTTAACATCACTTACCTCATATTTTTATGAGTTTATGGATATCCCAAGACAAACCCAGAAAATGACTCTCAAGTATCCATTTGAAGGCAACGGATAATTGCATTTATTCTGAATAATTTGGAGGTTTGTGTATCATTAGTTCAAATTTTTCTCTAATAGACATACACTTAGATGTGTGTGTGTGTCTTAGAGAGAGAGTTTTGTTTTCATGACCGCATGCAGCTGACCAAGCAAGAGAATAACTAAAACTGGATATAAAGAGGAAGAAAGCCTTAGTTCAAAAAGTTTACCAGTGAAACCCTAACGGAAGTAAAAGAACTAAATCATAGTTTCTTCCTACATATTCACCACACATGCACATCTAAACCTGCATTTTCCTTTTCTTTCTTTCGTTCTTTCTTGCTCCTTAGGTTTTATCTTCACTGCAGTTTTGCACCTCCAAATGGCCGACTTCCCTGCGCTGCTGCCGCAGTCTTTATTTCAGAGTCCAAAGAGCTCATTTCGACAACGTGTCGCTGTTCTCTCTGCGAGAACCCACCACCCACGTTTCTTACCACCCCTCCCACACCCAGAAAATCGAGTGTTAATCTATCAGATCCCCCCATGCTGACACCAAGACTTTGATGCAACTTAGCATCATCAACCTTGGAGAAGTTGGTGTTCTTGTGCTGCTGTTCCAATGTGATCCCTCTCCCATTAAAGCCACCGAAGTTATTTTCTTGTGCATGGCCCGATCCTCCAAAGATAGAAGAGTTTCCGTTTGCAAGTGAATTCATTAATCCTTGGAGATGATTTTCGTTTTCCATCTGTGACCTTAGGCTGCTGAAGTTGGAAGAGAGGAGTTGCCTATCAGACTTAGCGCCGGTTGATGAAGAGCCGCCCAAGCCTCTTAGCAATGAGGAGCTATTACTGCTTGTAGTTGGACCCATTTGAGCAGCCTTTTGGAGCAATGCAGTTGCAGACATATGTGGGGCAAGGCTTTCCTGTTGCATCGAAGTGCTATAGAGAGAAGATAGACCCGAGCCGACGTGATCACTCATGCTACTGGAGAACAGCGTTGTTCCTTGGCCACTGGCGTTCCCATTGTTAAACTGATCCGGACTTAAGAACCCTGACGGCGGAAGCGTGGTTGAATTGTTGGCATTGTTGCTATTACTAATACTGCTACTGGTACTATTATTCGGAAAGAAACCAAGGTTAAAGAGATTGGCAGCAGCAGAAGGAGAGTTGTTGGCATTGCCTTGATGATCCGGGAATTGCATCAGCCCGTGAAATGGTTTATTCCCCAATAAACCATGATGAGATTGGTGTTCTTGATAGCCTTGGTTTGAATCTGGCATAAAGAATGCCGACGAAGGCATTGGCTGCTGGGGCTTTCCAAATGAAGGGTTAGATGGAGGAAGGAGGTGTTCATATTTTGCTGCTCCGGCACTGTCCAGGCGTAAAATGTTACTGGATGGATGGTTCTGATCATGGAGTGAAGCAATCTGGGAACCCACTTGAGATAGGCCCAAGGTCATTTGGCTGGTTCCATATAAATGGCCACCCATGTTGGTCAAGCTGGGAGGATTCCTCGCACTCTCCTGAGCCAGTGCATCGCAGAATGCCCGGTGAGTGATGAAACTATCGCGCCTGCAACAATAATTACAATGAGTAGGAAGCCATTAGATCATTGTTCTTTTTCCTTTTCCTGGTGGATGGTAGAAGGGTTTGTACATTAACTGGTAAAAATGGGAACAAGGAAAGGATAGAGGGCCTTGTTTCTGTAAGGAGGCCTATGTGAAGACAATATTTGAACAGAAATTCTTGTCTGTGGTGTGTCACTTCTAATTATAAATAAACCCTCTAAAGTGTTCCAGCACAAGATTCAAGTGAAATCATTCAATATTCTTTCTCCAATTGTACAAAATGAAACCATTCAATTAATTAAACTTAAAATGGTTTCTGAAACAAAGAGGAATTAAGTTCCATTTTCGTTTCTTGGCCAAACTAGACCTTCAGCGTTCCAAGTTAAATGAGCAGTTATTTTCATTATATATATAGAGAGAATAATTGTTAGATTAATTGTAGTTTCCCTAAGTGGGAAATGTGGGAAGGAATTTTATATCCAGAAAATGAAAAAATGAGCATCAAATAAAGAAACAAATAAAAAAACCATTTATACAGGAATTTATAGTAATAATTTCTACGGGAAAAAAACAAAAAAAAGAATATAAAAAATGACTACTATACATCATTTCAACTGCAGAAGAATAAAGATGGGAAGCGAAAGGGAGAGAATTTAAAAAACTTAGGACTGAAGGAGTAACTTCTCTTTCCCAAGAAGAAGAAAAGAAATTAAGGATGCTGAGGCATCCAATTTTGCTAAAGCCTGGAAATACTTAATCAATCAAGCTTGAACTGCCATATCCAGGACTGACTCTTCAATAAATGAACAAGGGAATTATTTTTCAGGTTTGATGAAAAACCAGCAACTGAGAAGCCTGTTTCTGGGACTTATCCTCATTCATGCAATACCCATGGACTGTGATTTAAAACCCAAGAAATTTTTTTTCCAGACCCATGAAAATTAACTTCAGATGACCGCATCTCAAAGCCTCTAATGGACCAATACTTGACCCAAAAGACTGTTTTTCACTTCCAGTGACTGTAAAGGTTGGGAATTGGTGCTGAGAGAGAGAAGTTGTTGGCCACATAGGCCCACAGGGTTCCATGGGAAGGAGAACCTGCAAGAGCACAGTTCTGAGTACATGTAGCCAACCCATAAGAAAACAAACCCAGTAATTATGTCCAACTCATATGAGAACAAATCCAGTAACACCATCCCCTTCCTTACATTTGTAATAACGGCACGTGAATAGGAAAAGATGAAGGGCGATGTTTTCGAGGAAGAAAAAAAAAGAACCTTTTTTTCTCTCTCTCTCTTCCCCCCTCAAAATTTTCCTTTTGACACTCTACACTATGGCAGTTTCACTGCAGACACTACTCACGTGGAAGCAGTCTCTTTGCCTTTGTCTTCCACACACAGACAGAGAGAGAGATAGAGAGAGATAGGGGAGGAGGATTTTGAGAACCTATGCCTTGAAGGAGGACCCATATAAAAGATAATGGAGGAAAAGTGCTCACTCTTTCTGTTCATATCCTTGTCATCTTGGAATATGATTGTATGAATGGGTGAGTGCCTAATATAGTTATATAATCTTGATTATGCATATGACTACTGTGAAAATTAAGTGTGTTTACCTTGAGAAGAGAGTGCCACAATCGCATCGATATTCCCTAGTACCACAGGTCTTGGAATGGGCTTTCCAATCGGATTGCACGGCGTATCGCTTGGAGCACTTATCGCACTTCCATTTCTTCTCGCCGTGTTTTCTAGAATAGTGCTTTTTGATGCCAGTGAGGTCGCCAAGAGCTCGAGAAGGGTCATGGTGGACGCATGTGGGCTCGGGGCATAGGTACACCTTCCTCCTCACTTCTTTTGTAGTCTTCTGCCTTAGCTTCCAAGGCAGGTTGTGTCCTCTTCTGTGTAGCTGTAGGTTTTGCTCCCTTTGAAACCCTTTGTTGCATACCTCACAAATGAACCTGTTTGTTGCCATTAGGGTCTTGGGAGATAGTGCAATCACCTCCGCATCTGGATCTGTTTAGTTCGGGAAAAGCCAAACAACAAAGCAAATAGAAAAATCACAAAAATTATAAAGAGATCTTGGAAGAGAAAGAGACCATAAAGAAAAAGAAAGATATCACTCTAGGAAGTTTTACAAATTAGGGTTTCCTTATGAGGTTTTTTCTAGAAAAATGGATAAAGGAAAAAAGAAAAATTAGGAAGAAAAAGATGTCAAGGTTTGTTACAGTCAATTAATTCATTTACTACATATCTGAGGTAGATCTTCTATGAAATTATTAGATACTTGCTTGGTGTTCCTGGAAGATTTCTCTTTCGCTTTTGGGGTGCTGCTGCAGTTGGAGCTGTGGAGGAAGTGGGTGTGGAGGATTGTTGTTGTATCATTTGGGTTTGTTCTTCTTCCCTCGTTCCGAAAAAAGGCGCCGATGAGGAAGGGGCGGCCATCGTCAACAATCTCTTTATGCAGCTGCAGTTGTTTGCTCTATCTTTGTGATCTTCTTCAACAGAAGCAAATCTAAAATTGGAAAAGGGAAAGAAATATATAGCTTAAAATCAGCCAAAATAATCAATTACAACCCACATGAAAACATGCAAAGACTTAGAAATTTAAAAATAAAACATAAAAAAAAAAATAGGGAGCTCTTGGCTGCCATTAATCTAACCTCCACTCTAGTACCCTGAAAACCTTCAGATACAAGCCATAAAGAAACAAGAGGAAAGTATCCAGAGGGACAGCTACAATCCGGAGATGTAGAGAGAAGAAAACAATCAATCCATAGGCCTATTTTGCTTCTCCTCTATTGTAGTACTTGCTGTTGTTTTTTAATGAAAAAGAAGAGAATCGATCCGGCATGCTCTTATTGTTCCTCAATGATTAATTCTCATGTACATACGCCCTAACCCCCAATATATATCCACCCATATGCATACCCATCTCTCTTTCTTTTTCTCTCTCTGTTCCCCAATATTCTTCCTGATTTTCCTCACCCCTTTTCGATTGTAAATAAATTTAGCTGCTCAGTATTTTCCTTTGTAAATAAATCTAGTTAGAGAGAGAAGGAGAGAAGAGAATTAATTGAGGGGTGTTGGTGTTTCTGTTCATGCAGCTCTTACGCACCCTTAAGTGTCGTTATGCGGCGATTGTTTGGGGCCACCGACCTGTAGGCCTTACCCTCTCCCCATCTCTCCTTCTCTTATTTCGTATCTTCTCTACCATGTGAAGACAAGCCTCTCCTTCGTCACTCCCTTTCCCCCAAATCTCCATGCTCCCCCTATACTTCTATTTATTTATGCTCGCAGCCCTGCACTTCCACCACAAAATTCCATATTGCCCCATCATTTTTCAGCTATAGTTCTTACATATGCAGCTCATGTGTGTCACAGACTCACAGTTTCACCTCTTTTCACTGATGTAAATCTTAGCTTTTTGTCCCCTTCGCTTTCTTTTGATGGAAAGATAGCATGACCGTCAAAAGGATACTGTTTTCTCTAACCCAAATTCAAATTTGCTCCACTAGTAGAATTTTTTAGCTTTTACATGCAATATCAGTATACCCTTGCTCCACCCATTTTTCACCACACTGTATAATGAAATCACTCTTTTTTCTATTCCTTATAAACTCCACATCCCTTCAGAATATCTTGCAGATTGCTACCCTACCTTAATTAGCATAGTCCATAAGATTGTAAATCACAAATCGTGTTCATAGAACCATCCTGGCCATTACCAATTTGAGTGCTAGCCACTCCCATCAGTGGAGGGTTGTTTAGACCATTTTGGGCGCCTTTTTTTTCCCCCCAAAGGGATTGGTACAAGGCATGAATAAAATCAAGGCAATTCAGGCTAACCAAACACTTATCACACACTATATTGTAGTTAGGTATACATGTTCCTTCCCACAGTGCTTCCATAAAAAGGTATGTCTTTTGATGACAAAATTAGATTAAGCCTACCATTGCTCAACGATGCCATGTCATCAAGGTGTGATTGATTCGGATGAATAGAAATGGGAATAAAAATAGAGATGAAGGTGAATCACAGTGACATACGAAAAGGAGTGAATATTGATTTCATCGATAATGAAATTTTATTCCTATTCTCGGTTTAATTAATTAATTCAAACATAGTAATGAATGAAAAATGAAATAGATTTTACATTCTCATTTCCTATTCCAATGTTCGGAAGATACTCTAAGAAAAATAAAGTACGAATTCAATGTACAAAGACTAGGGACGAAATGAAGTTATTGCCAAATATAGGGTCCCAGCTGAAAGAATTGCTTCTTTTCACATTGGATTCCAAAAACTAATTATACTAGTCCAAACTGAATTTCTTTTTTCTTTTTTTCTTTTTTTTTTATTTGGGTGTAAAATTTTAAAATCATATTAATTATATTCTCCAGGTATATGGCTTATAACATTAGACTACCTTTTGACAAAATGGTCGAAGGTTACACATTCTTGACAGAGACTTTTAGCTTACATATGCTAGTTCAAAACACAATGTCAAGTATAGGTAAATCATGTAAGAATATGTGCACCCACTAGGCACTGAAACCCAAACTGCATTGGGTCCATAGGAGGGTCACCAACAGGTGCAGTACATCGATCACAAATGTCCCATGACAACAGAGAAAAGTGATCATTATGGGGAGGATGGATATATATGTCTGAAATTTAGTTAAGACCATTGCACAGGAAAAGCCTTGATGAGCTATCTCGTTACCTGACATTCATACTTCTTTCTTCAATTCTATAATACTATGCCATTCGCTTAGAAATCGACCATGTTGATTGACCTCTGGATGGACTAACAGTACTAGAGTCAATTACCTCAACTACAGCATATATATATATATATACTCTGCATATGAAGATTAATTAGGCAGTGGCATATTCCATCTACAGCTATATTTTGCTAGTGAAAACATGTAATATTGATTGTTTTTAAGAGGTTTGTGTGAAGCCCTCAAGATCTTATCTGAAATTCTAGTATTGGGAAAAGAGGAAACCACTCTACTCCCCATTAGAGGACCAATTTTATAAGCTAAAAATTGCATAAGCCAAAGGGATAAATGAACCCAAGGGAAACTGTAAATGGAACAATTTTTTCCAACAATTGGAACAAGTCCATAACCAGAAATTGCTACAAAGTTTTTATTTCCCAACCTAGAATTTGGTTGGTCATCTTAAATTTTAATGGAAAAAGAAAGTGGCGGTTCTTGGAATAATTTTCTTTTTAGACATTTTGAAAATCGGGTAAATGTCATTTAACTTTCAGGTCAAATACAACACAAAGTGTAAGAAAGACATTCTAGCATCTGTATGGAAAGGATTGTTATTCCTTGTGAACATTATTTAAAACATATAGAGCATCATATTAAATGTGAAGGAAAAAAAAATTATGGCCATGAAGGGCGGTCAAAGCACAATCAATTGGGAAATCCATTAGGATAGATAAGTCAAATCTAATATCATCAATATTCATTTTTCTCAACATAGAAAAAGTAAAATAAATAAATAAATAAAATTAAACAGCATGCCAAAGGAGAATGACTAATTGCTTTAAAAATATCAATTATACATTTATTAAGAAATTGAAAATTCATTTATAGGTCCAAAAAGGAGGACAAAAAGTTTTTAGAGGCAACATTACATTGCTACAAATGCATCAAGAGCACAATTGAGAGAGCAACTTAGTAGAGTAGAAATGATCTTGAAACTCTACTAGGGTATTGCAATCATCTCTACAACTTGAAATTTGAAGTTTTTTTGTTTGTTAATTTCTATTTTTTTACTCATTATTTGTACTCTTCGGATTTCACCATCATTTAGACTGTAGTTGCAGGTTAGCTTATGTCAATGTTTTTAAAAACTATGAAGCTAATAGACTCAAAACGGATTATATTTATACATAGATCATTATACATGGTATTAGAGCTAATTTTCACTTGAAAATGTATGAAGCTTAGTCACCTTCTAATCTCATGAGTCACAACAATAACATCATGTTTGCATGGAAGACTGAATGTGATCACATATTACCTTGGGGGAAACTTTATGATCCTTATAATGGCACAACTATCCACAATATATATAGATGGATTTTGCATAGTAAATGCTAGTGGAACTAAAATGAACATTATCTATATATATGAATATGTCATTATTGATGATATTAGAGCTCATCCCTAATTAGAAATTTGTTAAGTTTTACTATGCATTGATCCTATGGGCTATAATAGGAATGCTCTATTTGTATAGGAGGGAAATGTGATATTCATATACCAAGAGGAAGAAGATTTTACTTTTGACCCTTATAAAGGGTTATAAGGGGCAACTTAATTTTTTGGTACATATAGACATGTTTTAAAATATTAAGGGTCAATGAGCCTAAACATAGAATATCTATATGAGTTGTTGCATTGGAGACCAGGGTCAAAGGTTTATGATGAGAATGTCACATCTATATTGGAGAATAAATATGATATGCCATGTTCTCATGGGGCTAGAAGGCTAATAGACTCAAAGCAAGCAATATGATCTCATGTGTCCGAACAAGATACCATATACGCATAAAAGAGTGAGTGTGATATCTTACATAACTTGAGAGAAAATTCGCTTTTATCCTATCTCATGTTATATAATAAAAAATGATCTTAAAGCTTTTTAATGCTGAATTTTTTTAGTCTTTTCAATTTTATTGGTTTTCTATTTTATTGTTTCTTTCTTTCCTTTTATCTCTTTTATTTTTTCACTTCCCTGTTTGTTGTTGCATGTAAATATTTTATAGCCTTGGATATTGGGTGAAGGTAGACTCCAATTTAAATTTTCGGTTTTATTTTTCTTAAAAGGGAGAGAGAAATTCAGAAATAATTTCTATTTTAAGCAATTTTTTCCCTCTAATATTCTGAAAAGGCTAGTGCTGAAATTTAAAATTAGTGAAGGGTCCACCGACATACTATAAGAAGGAAAATAAAAAATCTGAAAATTGGGCAAAGGAGGCAGAGCATACGTGTGTCTATCATTCAGTAAATAACATGAAAATTGCATGCAAAACAATTTCCTTGAAAGGGAAGAGGAATCTCTCCATAGAAATGCTTCAGATTGAATGGCTACTGGCTAGGCTAGACTAGGCCAGGCTTTATTTCAAAAAATTGAAAGCCTTGAAAGCGTCCCACTCGTGATCCAATTTTGTACTTTTCTGAAATTCATCCTAATAATTTACTAATATTGTTAAATAGGTACTTGCATTCTCACATTTAAATGCCTTCTGCTTTGCCTTTCAAAACAAATTATAATCCACTTGTAATATTTACATACCAAAAATCAAATATTATGATATGGAGAGAAAAAAAAAAGTTAAATTTTATACATATAATAATTAATTAATAATCTAATCTAATAAGAGAGAAACATCATGAGCTCATTGGTCACAACATGATAAGGTTTGATTGGCTAGTGAGATGCAATGGATGGAACAAAGTGGAAAAGAGCCCAATAATTTTGCCCCTTTCTAGCAACTTATCCTTTTCAACTTTTTATCACCAAGGCTTTTAATTTTTGAGTGGAAGGAAATATGTTTTTATAACCAATATTCCACTGTGAGTATATTGTTTACAGTACATGTATGTAGTTGCTTTATATATGAACATTTAGTTCAGATCCTGAAATTCTTGTGGGGCATTTCAGATTGACTTGCCAGATACATATGACCCCTCTTGACTAGGACTGTTCATCTTGAAGGAAACAATAGAAGGAATTAATGTTGAGAGTGAAAGCATTCCACAAGTGCTAAGGTTGTGGGTTCAAAATTGATATGAATCTTCCTCAGTACCCAACTGCCTTCTTTTTCCCATTATGGGTTAGCAAAGATTGATATTAAGTACAAATTAACTTCAGCTAGCTATCACTCTCATTTTGTTTAGAGACTAAATTCAATAAAGATTGCTGATGGATTTCATGGTTGATTGCTGAGTCAAATATGAAATTTATTTGGTGGCCATGGGGCCAAATTAAATCACAGTATCATGCATGGACTTGATCATAATCGTTGATGTGATGGATAGATAACATGAAAAAGGAGTAACCAGTTTGATCATCTTAGAGAATAATTATAATCATAATCAAGCGGAAAATGGGTTTTTTAAATGTTAAAGGGTGAAGGGGTACGGACGGTGGTTGGCAATGCTTAAAAAATGGTCCAAGGAAGAACATGATAATCCCAGGGAATAGATTTCTTGTCAGGTTCAGATGATGTCAGTTTCGGGGATATTTCCAAAAGCCTTTTTCCTAGCCTTTCCCGGAAATTTCCAAGTCATTCCTCCAAAAGTTTCTTTCCTCCAACTGCCCTTTTATGCAGTTCCTGCGATGACACTCTCAACCCTCTACTTCTTTTGATGAAATAATTAAAAAGCCCTAATTAAAGTAGTTGCAGAATATATTCCATAATTGGTGTTTTCAATGCTGACAAAATGAATGAATGAAAAGGAAGAACCAATTCAAATTGCCTCATGATCGGTTTTATTTTACCTTTTGTTTCTATACACAGAATATTTAATAATAGCAAGTGGATTTGAAGATTGGGTCTCCACCATTGATTTGAAAAAAAAAAAAAAAAATAGGATGCTGGTTAAGGGAAGAACTGATTGCAGTACTCCTTAATTTCTCATATATGCCACTTTTCCATTTGGTTGCATCCCTCCCTTACTCCATTCTTTTTATATTTCTATTATGTAAGATTTGACCCTTTCAAAAAATAGGGTCATCAAGTTTCATCGCTGAAACTGTGTACGACTCACCCTCTTCAATTTTATTTTTAGTAAAATCTCAATCTTATATTGCAACAACTCGCACCCAATTATATACATATTATTCTTGTTACATCCCAAGACACATTTCAAGAATGTAACACTAATTTTATACCTTAAACCCAAAAACTCAAAATATAACTCGATCCATCTAATTATAAGATGAATATTTAAATCAAGTCACATTTTGAACATTTGGGTTTGAGATGTGAAATGATTATTATGTCCTTGGAGTGGGTCATGATGCGTAACCTTCAGGAAATACAATTGAAGGATGGAGATTTGGAAATTTTCCTTTGAAAACTATAATACAAAATTATAAAGAAACAAAAGAAAAAAACTTGCGGGTGCTTGTCACTCTTGCTCTCCCACAATCCTTTTTGTCCATTCACCAGAGAGACAAAAAAAACAATCTGGGAATGCTTCAAACAAACCCTTTTCCTTTTATTTTTTTTGTTCCTTGCTTTATGATTTGAGAGTGGCCTTTGTTTTCACCCACAAAGCAACCCTATTCAGTTCTATTAATTTACACATCACCCAGTGTTCTTTAGTCTTTTTCTTGACCATTTCATGGGGGATGGAGACAATCTTGTTGGTTTCTGAAATCCGAATTCTTTCGATACTTCCTCTGTCAACCTCAGTGGCTCAGTCATGTAAACCTCTTTGCACTCTTTCCATATCTATGTGTGTAAATATAGCTATATACATTCAACAATTGCAAGGAGCCAAACAAGTGTGTTGTCTAAACTGATGAAATTAAAGAAAGAAAGAAGTTGAACACAGAGGCTGTCTTTTGAGACCCTTTTGGTAGGTGGATGTGTCACAGTTGAATCCAACCGTTGCCAGGTTGTGAATGGGTCAATTTTGTTGCTGTTTGTGGTCTCCTTGATTGGGACTACTAAATGCATGAGCCCCCTTCTAGTCAACAACTTATTTCTTGTGCAACCAATAGAATGCTATATATACTGAAATGTGCCACAGGATATATGCTGATGGCATTACTGATAGTGAACAGTCACCATAGCTGTGTGGTTTTGGACAATCATGTGGGACATGGTGGAGTCTTGTGGGGACTTTTTGGGGTGGGTGCGTTACAATTGTTGCACACTTGGAAGATGGTGTTCCCTAATATGAAGAAATCAAGATTTAGTTTTCATATTATAAGTAGTTAAGACCCTAAATAGTTTTTTTATCATTAAGCGTCTCATTAACATTTAAATAAGAGTGATGAAAACATAATAAATTTTTATTAGTATTTTCTTTGGTTTAACATATTGTGCTAGTTAAAATAGTGAAGTTATTTAGAGAAAGCCTCTTAAGAATTCATTTTAATGGTGTTGGAATCAAACTTTGCTAGTTTTAGTAACCTTTAGCTTCACCTCATCATATGCTTAAATTTTATGGTTAATAATATTGTGTTTATACTTTATAATGCAAGGACTTTAAATTTGTAGTATCTCAATCAGTATCAAGTGTCCTAATAGATAAGTGACATGGTGAGATCATAGTAGAGAAAGGTGAGAATAAAAAAAAGTAGAAAATATAAGGGTCTGTTTGGTTGTTGTTTTTGAAAAATGTTCTGGAAAACAATTTTTAAAAACCGTTTTTGGTGATTTTAGAAAAAAAATTGTGTTTGGGAACTGAATTTTGGAAAACAGTTTTTGTTATCAAAAAAAAAAAAAAAAAAAACATGTTTGGCTTAGTTAATAAAAAAACATGTTTGAATGATGTTTTTTTTTTCTTTTCCAATTAATAAAATATTTTCTTCAAGTAACTTTATATTATAAATTTATAAATATTTTTAAATACACAGTTCATTTAAATTTAAAAAATTATTTAATTTTAAATTTTTATATAAGTTGATAAATTATTAAAAATAAAATAAAATATGATGTATGTATTTCACATGGGTCTTTTGTCCATCCTACTTTTACAATTATAAATTAAATTTATAAGCAATATTTAATCATTAGAAATTACAACAAACATCACATAACACTAATGAGAACTAGTTAAGTTAACAAATATATATAAATTCTAACAAAACACTAAAGTGTTGACAAATATTTAAAATTAAAAATAAGATAAGTCATGGATTGACATTAATATAATTTGCCCACATCACTTCAACAATTGATCTCTACAAGCTGCCATAGCTGCTGCACTCTCATCTGATAAATCAATTAAATGGTTTGTGCTACTTGTGCTCTCTTCTTCACCTTCGATTGAAAGGTCTTCTACCTCATATTCTCTAAACAATTGATCATGCCAAGTTGATAGACGAATCCAATTATGAAGGGTACAACATGCAATAACAATTGATGGTTGCCTACTTGGCTTATAACAAGGCATCATCTTTAATATTGGAAATTGGGTCTTCAAAACATCAAAACATCTTTCAATAATATTCCGAAGAGATGAATGTCTATAATTAAAAAGTTTTTTATACCTGATAAGTTGATTACATCTACCCCGATATTCTTGTAAATGATATCGCTCACCTCAATATGGTGGCAAAAATCCAGATATACAAGGATAACCAGAATCAACTACATAATATTTTCCTTCACATGGCCAAGGAAAATTGACTTCTGGTCTAGTCAATGCATCCAAAAAAACACATGCATCGTTTGTTGTTCCTTCCCAACCAGCATAAACAAATGTAAACATCATGTCAAAATCACATGCACACATAACATTTTGTGTTATAACTGTTTTTCTACCTCTAAAACTGGTTTGTCTATCAACTAGGACCCATGCACTAATATGAGTGCCATCAATTGCACCAATGCAGTCCTAAAACAACAAACATTTATTATTATTAAGGAAATAAATTAAATAATGGTCATGAAATTCACATTTATAAATATTTTTTATAAACTCTTACCTTAAACCATGTAAAATATTTAGGATTACTAGCAACATATGAAGACACCTCATTGGTCATATTGTTAGGTCATATGAGAATTTTTCCAAGTCAACATAATGCACGTCTAACTTCTTTAAAGTGTCAAGTGACAGTCTCTGTGGAGTGTTGAAAATGGTCTACTACAACCCTCATTCTCACATTATGTCCTACGATTAGTAAGAACATAGCCACCGCCTCTTCAACTGTGACAAATCATGTATCCTGTAAGTTTTCATGTCTCTTAAGATGATCACAAAGGTTCATAAATGTTTCTTTATCCATCCGAAATAGTTCATAGCATGTCTAAGGATGACCTTCTATCATATCTCTTACAAATTGTGCACCACTTAACATTGATGTCCTATGAGGTGTCTTGCATAAAAATATTTCCTCATACTCATTCATAACGTGAGCAATAAAAATTTCATCTAAATCATCACCCTCTTCAGAAGATGAAGTTGACTCATATAGTGAACCATTGTTTGTGCTATTATCATCCATTGGTTACTACACAAAACAAATGAACTCACAATATAAAATAGCATGAAATGAATATTAAAGTAGTTATAATATAAGTTTCATAACCATAAATAACATCCATACAATGACAAACTAAAGAGCATGGTAAAAGATTCAAACCAAAAGATAAATAGTACATATTACAATGTCATCATAATAGTTATGCATCCAAACATTCACATTTAAAGTCTATGAAGTCATGCCATTTTCCTCTCATTAGGCATATTCATAAATATCT
Organism: Vitis riparia; assembly: GCF_004353265.1. NCBI lineage: Eukaryota > Viridiplantae > Streptophyta > Magnoliopsida > Vitales > Vitaceae > Vitis > Vitis riparia. The sequence goes on along the minus strand of NC_048431.1, from coordinate 20,879,274 downwards.
CTCTCCACTCCGGCATTGTGAATTTCTCAATAGCTTTTAAATATTTGTCATTATCCAACAATTCAATGGTTTGTAAGGCTGTCATGCACCTTGTTATGCTAAAATCAATGGTACCTCCACTAGTAGCTTCACTACTAGTTCCACTCTTATATCTATCCACTCTAGCCAATAATGCCTCAGTTCTAGCTTGAGATGTTTATGTTCTAGCCTTTGATGCCTCAACCCAAGCTTTCAAAGCATCTCCCATTTAACTTAATCTGGATTCTTTCTTACCTCTACGCTCTAATAGAGAATCAGTTACACGTTTTCTAGAACGGGTGGTCACTCCTCCTACCATCTCTGGTTGTGGAGGATCATCAGGGATCTCAGTATCTACATCCACATGCACTCCACCATGTTCCAAATTACCATCCATCTCATCCTCATCATCAGTGTTTGGTGGATCTTGGGTGGAAGAGTAGTGGAGGGCACCGGTTGCTGTTAATGGATTAAAGATCAATCCCAGCAAGTTGTAGTTTGGGCATCCCTTTGAGCGGAATCTTTTTGCATTTGGGTGTGCCTAATAGAAGGGAAAAAAACTCACTCTTAGTGTTTACCAAATATTTAAATTAAAAAGTAATTAGTTTAAAAGTTATTTTTACCCGAATGTAATTTTGCCAGGTTTCCTCTAGAGCATGCATTGTGTTAGTTTTAGCATCCCAGCCAAATCCAGTATGCTTTAAAAGATCAGAGAACTCACGGTGCATTGCACGTAGTCTATTAAACTTTTGTTTAAGCTGCTTCAAGTTGAAATTTCTTTTCCCTTGACTATTGACCTCAAGTAAGATCCTTCTCCATGTGTTGGTACTAAATGTACCACTATCCATGTTACCTTTATTAACTTCATTTACCATGATGTCAATAAAGATTTTCTCTATATTACCTCTCCATGTTCTTGCATCCTCAACATTTGTTATCTCAGTTGTCATCTGTACAATCCCATCACAAATAAGAACTCTATGAGGAGACAACTTTTAAAACCACCAATAGAACTTAAGGCTATGTTTAAATGAGAATTAAGATTGTTGATGTATAGTGTAGTGTATAAAAATATGAAAGAAAAATAAATATAAATAAAAATAGATTTGATATTAATTAGATTTTAAAGACTTTTTTTTTTTAGTTTTTATAAAATTTGAAACAAAAATTGGGAAAAAAATGAAAGAAAAGTAAATAAAATAATAATAGTTTGATTAATTTTAAAATTAAAATATTTTTTTTATATTTTTTAAAAATAAATCAAACATGATAAAATCATTTTTATTTTTTTTATTGATTTAATATTTAATTTTATTAAAAATTATAGTATATTCTATTAAGATGAGATAAAAAGTTTTAAAAAGAATTAATTTAATATTTATAACTAATTTTCACCTAACAAGCTTCTAAATAAAATAAATAAGACATCAAAATAAATGCAAGTAAGGAGATGGTCACATCTCTTTCCACTGATTCTCCACCACCCCAAGAAAATAGATGAGTAACATCCAAGAGCTAATCAGTGTAGAGTCCGAGTTCAAATCAGACTGCCCAAGTGGATGGAACCCCTAGCCACACATCTCTCTTCCTCTCAAGACTGACCTAGCCCTCAGAATATGCCGATGGATATTCTCCTTTGATCGTTTCATTTCAATAATTTTGATTTCAATAATGTTAAAAAAAAGTAATTTTTTAATGTTTGATTTATTACAAAAATATACCATTAAAATTAATTAAAATTTATATATTTTCAATTATATAATCATATGAAAAAATTAAAATAAGTTTGAAGTAGTATATAGAAAATAATTTAATAATTTTGATTTTATTTTTTACTTTTTACTTTATTATAATTTTTTAATTATTTTTGCTTTCATGAGATCAGAAGGTAGGAAGAAGGGAATAAGCAAATAGTGGAGGTCCATGGTCATCAACTAGATTTAACCGGGCTTTGGAGTACAGATGAGAGAGAGGAAGAGCAGATCTAGAGAGAGAAAGAGTTCTTGGTGATTCAACACCTCATCTTCTTCCAATTCTCTTCATTTTTTCTATTTTCCTTGAGGTGTTTTACCTGTCAAGCCTGGATTTTCCCGTTTGATTTCCATGTCTTTAAGCAAGGTTTTTGTTTTTTTTTTTAACAGAACAACTCAAGAAAAATCAAAATGGGAAAAAATCGGGAATTTTTTTTTCTATTTTCATTCTCGTTCCCCACTTTTCTTAGCATCCAAACAGGAAAATATAAATGAGAAAAAAAAAAAAAACAAACAACAGGTAATAAAAAAAAAAAGCTCAGATCTCATTCGAATGACATAACTGGTATCTCTTTACCCATATCTAACATTTTTCTCAACAAATATTGCAAAAAAAAAAAAAAAAAAAAAGCCTATTTTACTAGATCTATAAAAAATAACTTCAACATATGCAGAAATTACCTTCGTTTCTTGCTATTGGAGATGTCGCGACTGTGTTGGAGAAGAGGCGACGCGACTGTGCTGGAGAAGAAATGAGAACGAGAAGAAAAAAAACACGGAGAACACATGGGTTTTTTGTTGTTTAATTTTGTTCTGTAAACAGTAAAAAAATGGGGAAAACAACATTTTGTTGTTCTCTAAACAGTGCCATTTGGAGAACACGGGGAACAACAAAAACAAAAACAACTCTCTCAACCAAACAAGTTTTTGGTGTTTTTTGTTTTCAAGAACAGAAAACAATTCTTGAAAACACTAAACAAACATGCCCTAAGTTTGTACCCTTATATATGTTGCAACTTAAGGGGTATCATACAGGGGCACCATCCTACTACTCTTTAGTGAAGGGGAATATGCACTTTAAAAAAATGTCTGAAGGAAATGGATAATTTATCTTTACTATAACAATCAATTATATATACAACAATGAAATCTCTATAAAAAAAAAATTACAAACAAAAAAAAAAGGAAAAAAAAGATATAGAATAGAAAGATCTCTATTAGAAAGGCAAGAAAAAATATTACAAATCTCAGTTATAGGGAAATAGTAGAGGTAGACTTGGAGAAAATACACAAAATCACAATCTCAATCTTGTAGAGAAGAATCCTTGAGATAGAGCTCTGCAGATGGCAAGGTTTGTTAAGAGGAGGTTTTCTTCTTTGAAATATTTGAAATTTGATATGTTTCACCTCCCTAAAGATAGTATGGGGAATTTTGTGCACACCCGGCTTGTAGTAAAATGTGAGGAACAAATCCTTTGGAAATCCCTTGGTAAAAATATCTACAATTTGCAACTTTGATGGAAGAAAATGAGTGACTAAGGCTTCAACAACAACTTGTTCTCGAACCAAATGATAGTCAAACTCTATATGTTTAGAGCGACTATGAAAGACAAGTTTGGTAGTCATGTGTAGAGCACTTAAATTATCACAAAAGAGATGAGGGGTTGAGAGAGAGAAAGACCAATATCACGAAGAAGAATAGTTAACTAAGTAATTCGAACCATTGTAGATGTAAGAAAGTGATATTTGGCTTTGGCATTGGATAGAGATATAGTTGGCTGCTTTTTGGAGGACCAAGAAAAACACAATAACCTATATATGGTGCTTCATTTTGTATCAACACATCCAACCTCATGAACATCACAATACCTAGTTAATTTAAATGGGCTTTGAGAAAGAAAATGTTGTCCATAATCCATAGTATCTTTGGGATACCAAATAATATGCTTAATTGCACGAAAATCAACCTAAGTTTGCACTTGAAAGTGTTGACAAACCTTATTAACTACCTACACAATATTTAGACAAGTGAAAGTAAGGTGCTAAAGTGTGCCAACAAGTTGTTGATATGAAGTTAGATCAACGGGCTTCATGTTATTGGAAGATGGGTGGATTTTTATAGCAATAAGAGTGGCATAATGACTTCAATCAAGCATCGTTGCACAAGTCAATAAATCTTTGATTACTTTGTCTGTGACAAAAAGATGTGACAAAAAGATGCCCCCATCGAATGAACGGATCTCAAAGCCCAAGAAGCAGTGAAGGTAACCAAGGTCTTTCAATGGAAACTCTTTTTTAAGTTGATGATCAACAATTCAATGAGATTTATATCATTGCCCATAATTATAATATCACCAACATATATAAGCATTAAGACAATGGCAACATGCTTACGGAGAATAAACAAGGGTCGGTAGTACTACAAAAAAAAAAAAATCCAAGATGCAAAAAGATTTAAGAAAGTCAATCAAACCATGCATGTGGTGCTTGTTTAAGCCCATATAAGGAGTAATCAAGGCTACAGACATGATCTAGAAATTGTGGGCTTAGAAATCTAGGAGGTTGCTCCACATAAATTGTTTCTTTAAAAAAAAAATGAAAAAAATCATGTTGGGATTGAGTGCTTAAAATCAAGACATGATGTAATAAAGTTAAACTCAATTTTTCTCGGGTTGTCTCTTTTATGCATTGATATTGATTTGAGCATTCAGTCCATATCACTTGCATTGTACATGACTTAGGTGCATTAAAAGTTGTATAGAGGATACAAGTCATGCTTTCCTTGCAAAATGATGAGTTATCCATAGTTTGTTCATGGATTTGGACAATCTATCTAAGACTATAATGCACTACCTCTTAATTGGAAGGATGGTTTATTGTGGTAATCGAGATAGGTTTTTTATGATAAGTGCACTAATATGTATGGTTACACATAGGGTAGGACCTACAATGAATCATGACATAAGGTCAAGATATAAAAATGATGTTACAATATTGCACTACACTTAAATTCGTATAAGGAAAGCAAATATAAGCACTAAATGAATTACTTCACTTTTTAAGTTCGGAAAATGATTGTCTAATAGCAATTTCTAATTAAATTAAATGGAAGTAAATGATTGCTTAGACTTTATCCACCTTAATGAAGAATTTATAGATTACATACAATGTGAGAGGAGGTCTATCATTCTAGTTATTAGGTACTTATTTTTGTTCAAGTTAACCATTATTCCACCAATCTTACTCATAATATGAAAAAAAAAAAAAAAAACTCAATCGTTCACTAAGCCTTGCTAATAATATCTCTAATGATAATAACAAAATAGAAACAAATCAATCATCAACTATAATTCTATTATTACAACGCATTTATTGTCTCACACAATAAACCTTTCAAAGACAAACATGTAGGAAATCCCGAATCTCTTCATTCTTTATCCTATGCTCATATTAGGTCTATGAAAACTCCCTAAGGCATTTGGATCCTATGCAACGGAAGCAAAATAAAAATTTTATAATTTTGATGTTCCTAAGTCAAATTTGTTCAAAGAAGCAAATTGAAGTCATCAAATGTCTCTTAAACCCATAATCTTCCACCCGATGACTTTACCTTGATCCTTGGCACTCAAACAGTGGGGTGTTTAGGAGGGTGGAGGTTAAAGCTTTCTCTACTCTCTAGACGATAGAAGCTGACTAACTTGAAGCCCATTAAGGGCGTGTTTATAGGTTCCCCACTAAGCTTAAGTGACTTGAGCCTATTAAGGGCTTGGGTCACTTAATTTAGCCCAAAAAATGTCATAATTAATTAATTAACTAAATAGAACTATCCAATTAATCAATTATCTTAATCCAAAAATATCATTTACTAACCATGTGCAACCTTGCATAATTACCAAAATGCTCTTTTGTACATAATTGAACCTAGAGTTATCCAACCTTCATTAACTATGTCATCAAGTTATATGAGCTCGAACGGGGACCACTAGGACCTATAGGAGTATTAACCCCCTCATAATCCAATTTTAAAGTTGATTAAACATCTTATTAATTATAGTATTGGCTTCCCATAATCTAATTTTGAAGTTGATTCAATATCCCCTTATAGAGAATCAACTATACTCCAATACCCTATATAAATGATAATGAGATGAAGTTTGGGTCCATTACCTACTATCCACTGTATATAAACTCTCTATGAACCAGTGTCCATAATCTAATAAAGTAGTATTATCATCTATTAAGATCATCTCTCCAATGATTGAGTTATAGATCTCACCCATTATATAATCAATTGATATATTCTAGCTCCAAGGAGCATATGTCAAATTTCCACTAAGTAAATGTTATGGCCATAGTCTTCTAGATCACATGTCCTTTGAATCACCTAAGGGGACACACTGTCTCAATCTCATAAGATATCATGGTATCTCTATTAAGAATAACTACTGTTACTAGCCTCCATCAATAGTGACCTAATCCATAGGGACATGTGACCACCTTAGGTTCTCCCCCATAGGTCAATTCTCTTGTTGACTTTGACACAAACAAATATCCACTCAAGGTTGAGGATACATGCAATAAAGTAGCTTGATGAATCATGACAATTGATAGTCTTACATCATGATTCACTGTTAGTCTTATTCAATGTGTAATCATACACACTACACTCACCACTAGAAACTCATCCCAATGGCAAAGATAAGCCATCCCTCCAATTATAAGGTAATGCATTGAAGTCTCTATTGGATTGCCTAAATCCATGAACAGACTGTAAAAAACTTATCCTTTTGCAAGGAACTTATGACTTGTACCCTCTGTGCAACTCTTAATGCATCTAAGTTATATACAATACAAATGATATGAGTGTGTATGCTCATATTACCAATTAATACATATGGGATAACAGAGGAAAACCATAAGAAACATAAATAAATAAATAAATAAATTTATAAAAAAATCTCAATCTGTCATATCAAGTGATGCTTTCTAAGGTTCTATCCCAAAAAAAACATCCATGGGAATTTTGGAATTCCATATTCAAGAATTGCATTGATATCTTCTCCTAGCTGTGTTGTATCAATTCCAATTATACATTATTTTATTTCTTTTTTGGTAAATCATTGTATAAATATTCTAAGAATACTCAAGGATGGATAGTGTTGTTTTTAGTTAAAATCATTTTTATTTAATTTCTCTTATGGTATTAGAGCGGTCATTTGTCTCAAACAGGCTCGTGAGTTATGAACCATGTCTAACCTTCCAATCATTCTACCAATGTATGAGTTTAGTTTCAATCAAATTAAGCTCCACCAATTTCTTTCTAAGGTGAAGCCAAGTGTTAACATTGATATGAAATTTCAAAATATCTCATCATATCACAAGTAAGAAATGGGAGGTAAAATCAATTGACCATATAAGAAAAAAAAAACTTAGATTATGTTTGATAATTGTTTTTAAAAACATTACTTTTTTGTTCTCCTTAATAAAAAAAATGGGAAAATACATTTGACAATAAATAAAAAAATGTTGTTTTCTATAAACATCTTTTAAGTGTTTTTAGTGGACATTTTTTTAGTCATTTTTAGTTATTTGTATTAGTTTGTTAAGGTTGTTTTAAAAAATAATTATACAAGTATGGAGAATGATAAAAAGTAATACATTATATATAAAAAGTTAATTTCAAAATATGGAAAGCAAGTTAAGAATATTTTAAGTTTCCAAACAAACTTTTATTCTATAAAACATCAAAAAATAGTTTTCAAAAGTAGTTCTAAAAAACAATTTTTAGAACCATTTTAAAAAATACTTCCCCAATAGAGCCTTATGAACTCCAATTTGTAACTTGGATGAACAACAATGGAACCTTAATATCTTGGCTTCTCGAAAATTTGACTAAAAAAGCCCTTAACATGGTTTTTGGTGCAAATATAGCCCTAAAGATCTAGAATATGGTGGAGAATGATTGTTGCCCAACACTCAAGAAAATGAATAAAGATTGACATATCATCTCTTTTCACTAAGGAGAGGCTCTCAATCCTTAGATGAGTACTTTAAAAAGTTTAAATTAATATGTGACAACCTGGTAGCCATCAACCAACCTTTATTCGATGTTAACAGAGTTTTTCACTTTGTCTATGGTCCTGGTTTAAAATACCGAGATTTTGAAACTGCAATGTTATCTAACCATCTTATCCAATAGTAAGTAAATTTGTTTTATCTCTACAAAATTTGTTTTATTTCTAGTTAAGGAAGGAGAAATGAACATTGTAGATCACTTTCAAGCCT